>NC_047120.1:13703728-14003728 GCF_902500255.1 Thalassophryne amazonica
ATGACTTTAGTTTTGTGTCATGTCTGTGATCTGCTTTTTTTCTACAAAATTAAACAACTGAATGAACATCCTCCGAGGCCGGTGATTCCATAATTTTTGCCAGGGGTTGTATATATATATATGTATATATATATATATATATATATATATATGTGTGTGTATGTATGTATGTATATATATATATGTATATGTGTGTGTATGTATGTATGTATATATATATATGTGTGTGTGTATGTATGTATGTATATATATATATATATATATAATATATGCGTGTGTGTGTATACAGCGGTCCCTCGCTATATCCCAGTTCACCTTTCGCAGTTCATTTTTCTACTAAGGTTTGAACTTAGTGTTTACACAGGAGAGAAAAGTGAGAAAATGTGTGTAGTGAGGGGTTTTACAGCCTGAAAACATCTATAATAATTGTAAAAAATAACGCTGACTACTTCGTGGATTTCACCGATCGCGGGCTATTTTTAGAACATAACTCCCGCGATAAACGAGGGACCACTGTACACACAAAACCCCAATTCCAGTGAAGTTGGGATATTGTGTAAAATGTAAATAAAAACAGAATACAATGGTTTGCAAATCCTTTTCAATCTATATTCAATTGAATACACCACAAAGACAAGATATTTAATGTTCAAACTGATAAACTTTATTGTTTTTGTGCAAATATTTGCTCATTTTGAAATGGATGCCTGCAACACATTTCAAAAAAGCTGGGACAGTGGAATGTTTACCACTCTGATACATCTTTTCTTCTAACAACACTCAATAAGCGTATGGGAACTGAGGACACTAATTGTTGAAGCTTTGTAGGTGGAATTCTTTCCCATTCTTGCTTGATGTATGACTTCAGTTGTTCAACAGTTCGTAGTCTCCATTGTTGTATTTTGCACTTCATAATGTACCACACATTTTCAATGGGCGACAGGTCTGGACTGAAGGCAGGCCAGTCTAGTACCCGCACTCTTTTACTATGAAGCCATGCTGTTGTAACACGTGCAAAATGTGGCTTGGCCTTGTCTTGCTGAAATAAGCAGGGACGTCCCTAAAAAGACGTTGCTTGGATGACAGCATGTGTTGCTCCAAAACCTGGATGTACCTTTCATTATTGATGGTGCCATCACAGATGTGTAAGTTGCCCATGCCATGGGCAGTAGCACACCCCCATACCATCACAGATGCTGTCTTTAGAACTTTGCCCTGGTAACAATCTGGATGGTCTTTTTCCTCTTTTGTCCAGAGGACACAGTGTCCATGATTTCCACAAACAATTTGAAACGTGAACTCATCAGACCACAGCAGTAGATGTAGCGACGAACTGTGTTTTAACTTACAATGGTTTTCTGAAGTGTTCCTGAGCCCACGCAGTAATATTCTTTCCAAAATTACGTCAGTTTTTAATGCAGTGCCGCCTGAGGGATCGAAGGTCACGGGCATTCAGTGTTGGTTTTCTGCCTTGCTGCTTACGTGTATAAAGTTCTCGAGATTCTCTGAATCTTATGATTATATTATTGACAGTATATAATGGAATCCCTAAATTCCTTGCAATTGAACATTGAGAAACGTTGTTCTTAAACTGTTGGAGTATTTTTTCACACAGTTGTTCACAAAGTTGTGGTCATCTTTGGTTGTGAATGGCTGAGCCTTTTGGGGATGCTCCTTTTATACCCACCATAAAATAAAATAATGTTAAAATTACTCAGTTTTGCCTCCATGTGGAGTGGAGAGCCTTCACAACACCATGTGTGCGTGCATGCCATGCTTCTCCAATATTTACATGTTCCACCTTTGGGGGGAAAAACATTTATAGTATGTATTTTTGAATGTTACTGTTACATATTTAATTAAAGTTTAAAAAAAAATAGTGTGGAGAGTGAAAGGCTGTGGCAGATAAAAACAGAAGCAGAAATATTGCAGAGAAGCTTCATTTCATCAAAAAAAAAAAATCTGCCCCTTCACATTTAAAAAAAAAAAAGGCTTAGTCCTCACTTAAATAAGTGAAGTTAGTAATGGACAATTTCAGTTCTCTTACTGTTGTGGTGTTGTATTATTTTGTAGTGCTGAAGCCCACAGGTTACATTTAACTGAAATGTCTGGCATTGTCATGTTTGTTCATGTGGTTAATTTTAAAGGACAATTTGTTGCAGTCAAAAATTTATTTTACATGATTTAAGTGAAATGTTTGTCAATAAAAACAAAGCTAATGATATTGGAAGCAGTTATAGTCAAAAAGTAAGGAACAGCTGATGAATAAAACATGTTTTCAAAGTTATCATAAAACTGTAATGGTATCATTAACCCGTTTATGCCCAGGTTTTTTTTATAAGTGGAAAAAGTTACATTAGTACCTTTGAGATTTTTTTTTTTATTTTTTTTTTTTTTATTGCGAGTAGAAAGTGACAGTGATACACTTTGGCAACAATTGTTGCCAGTGGGGCAAAAAAGGGCTAAGTATTTGTATTGGTACTCAGTGTCGACGAGTACCCAAATGTATGTTCTTGTACTGAATCTGGAAAAAAGTGGTATTGGTGCATCCCTAATATACAGTTTTATGCAAAAGTTTGGGCACCCTTATAATTTTCATGATTTTCCTTTATAAATCATTGGTTGTCTGGATCAGAAATTTCAGTTAAATATATCATATAGCAGACAAACAGTGATATTTGAGAAGTGAAATGAAGTTTCTAGTATTTACAGAAAGTGTGTAATAATTATTTAAAGAAAATTAGGCAGGTACATAAATTTGGGCACACTTGTCATTGTCTTGATTTGAATACATTTAGCACTAATTATTGGAACACAAAATTGGTTTGTAAGCTCATTGACCCTTGATGTCCTTACACAGGTGAATCCAATCATGAGAAAGGGTATTTAAGGTGGCCATTTGCAAAGGTTTCCCCTCTTTGCATCTCTTCTAATGAGTGGCAACATGGGAGCCTCTAAACAACTCTGAAATGACCTGAAAACAAAGATTGTTCAACATAATGGTTTAGGGGAAGGATACAAACAGCTATCTCAGAGATTTCAGCTGTCAGTTTCCACTGTGAGTAACATAGTGAGGAAATGGAAGACCGCAGGCATAGTACTAGTTAAGGCCCGAAGTGTCAGGCCAAGAACAATCTCAGATAGGCTCAAGTGAAGGATGGTGAGAACAGTCATAGTCAACTCACAGACCTGCTCCAAAGACCTAAAACATGATCTTGCTGCAGATAGTGTCTCTGTGCATCGTTCAACTATACAGCGCACTTTGCACAAAGAGATGCTGTATGATGCTGTAATGGAGAGGAAGCCTTTTCTGTGTACATGCCACAAACAGTCGCTTGAGGTATGCTAAAGCACATTTGGAGGTGGTTCCATCATGCTGTGTGGCTGTGTGGCCAGTGCAGGTACTGGGAATCTTGTTAAAGTTGAAGGTCACATGGATTCCAGTCAGTATCAGCATATTCTTGAGAACAATGTTCATGAATCAGTTACAAAGTAGAGGTTGTGCCAGTTGTCTCATGAACATAATTTTTCCATGCCACACCCCCTCACAGCTGTTTCAGCAGTTTCTGAAACCAGGGTGTAGAGTTTAAAGCCACAAACGTGAGAGCAGAGGAACCTCATTTCCTTGTCAGACTTGAAAACCATAAAGGTTGTTAAACACCAAATTAATCCCGTTCATGGGTGTGAAGTGGGATCAATTTGATATCACTGTAAAGGTCTTTGAACGTGTTTATCAGATGGTAGAAAGTGTTGGTAGAAATGACGTCCGTTAACATTGTGTTTGAGATCAGCAACATCATAAAATTTTAAGTTGGATTAAATATTTTTACGGCGTTATAATGTCACTGTAGATGTTTTATGTCATATTTCATGAATTTTGAAATTATGTTGGAGTCCAGTTAAAGCATGTGTGAAATGTAAAACAAATTCTCCTGATGTGCATTTCCACTTTATCAGTTCCATCAGTGCAATAACTTACTGTCATCAGGTCAAACTCACCACTCTGTTACTTTATTTTAATGAGTGTTGTTCCAACATTTGTTGTTAATTTGTTTCTTTACAGACATGCAGCCATTGTTGGTGGTTAAAGAACAAATTCTCCCTGAACACCAGGAATGGAATCTGAGTGTCAACCAGGAGGACATTAAAGAAGAAGAGAAGCTGTGGATAAGTCAGCAGGGAGAGCAGCTTCAGCAGCTGGAGGAGGCAGATCTCACCAAGTTTGGTTTCACTGCCGTCCGTGTGAAGAGTGAAAATGATGATGAAAAACCAGAGTCATCACAGCTTCATCAAAGCCGAAGTGATGAGATCAGAGAGGCTGAGCCTGTAGCCAGCAGCTCTTCTGTAGACAGAACACCAACAGCAGAAGCTGATGGAGAGGACGATGGAGGACCACAACCAGCCAGCAACTCAGGTCCAAAGAGTCATTTACAACCAGATACCAGTGGCAGGGGTTCAGACAGTTCTGGAACTGAGACTGATGACAGTTATGATTGGAAACAGACCAGAGAACTTCAAAAAAATAACTCTCAAAAAAAATGCCAATCTTGTTAGTTCAAGCAATTGCAACATTGCTAAGAAACCCTTTAATTGTTCAAAACATGTAAAAGCATCTGGTAACATTAATAACTCAGAGCAACACAAAGGAATGCAAGCAAGCAAAAAATCATTTGGTTGTCCTGATTGGGGTAAAAGGCAGAAACAGAAGAGCACTCTGAACAAACACAGGACAATTCATACAGGAGTTCAGACAGTTCTGGAACTGAACAGAAGAACGCTCAGCTGGATAATCCACCAGATCAGCATAGTTCTGATCCTGGACTCCAGCAACAACAGCATCAATGGGCCAGAAGAAACAAGCGAAATTACATCACAGTTAATTGGACCATTGAAGAGAAAAAAAAAAGATCTTTCACTGCTTCACTTACTCAAGGCATGAGAAGTGGGGCAGAAAGAAAAAGGCAGTATTTGAGGAACGCATAAAAGAAGCGGATTTACCTACACAAAAGAAAGAAGCCACCACAACCGCAAAACTGGAATCGATCGCCTCACAGATCGCAAAATATCTGACGGCTGAGGAAATAAAAAAAATAAAGGAAGAAGCCCAAAAGGAAGCGATAAAAGACTATCAGTTGCTGGATAAAGGGAAGCAACTACAGTTTAAAAGGAGTCAGTGGAAGAGGGAGGAAGAGTGGATACTGTTGTGGGCAAAAGAATATGCCAAAATAAAATACCCCAAAAATCAGACAAAGACATCCAAAGAATGGCAAAAAATATTCCACCACCACTGCCCAAGTAAGAAAGACATCACTTGTAAGAATCTCACAACCCAAAAATCAAACTTTATCAAACAAAAACATTTCTCAGATAATGAAATAAAAACAATGCAACAGGAGGTTGAGAAAATGATAAGAGAAGGCATCTGCCCTCTAACGCAACCCATTACACCACCAAAAAATGATTGCCCTCAAAAAAAGTTTATCCCAGAAAAAACAAACCATTCACTGCCTCCCAAAAAACCGAACCATTCACTGCCTACCGAAAAACTGAACCATTTACTGCCTCCCGAAAAAATGAACAACTCATTGCCCCCCAAAAAAACGAGCAACTCACTGCCTCCCGAAAAAACGAACCATTCACTCCCTCCCGAAAAACCGAACCATTTACTGCCTCCCAAAAAAACGAACAACTCACTACCCCCCGAAAAAACGAGCAACTCATTGCCCACCGAAAAAACGAGCAACTCACCAGCTCATCTGCAAAATAATTCACAGGTGCACACAGACCCAGAACAGCAGGAACTAGAAGAGGAATTGGCAAATACGATTGAAGAAACAAGAAAAATGGACATGAAAGAGCGCCCAAAGCTGACTAAACTAAAAGAGAATAAAAAATTCAAAAATATCCTTCAAAAAGTTAACATAGGACTAACCAAACTGGTCCCAAAAGGAGCCACATTGACAGAGTTAAACTCTGTAAATTATGGAGCGGCATGGTACATACAAAGTAAATTAGCCCCACAAGATTTGGAGAGAAACAGTACCACAAATAAGAAAAAGAATACCATGCCATGATGGAAAAAGAAATTACAACAAAAAATCAGCTGCCTAAGAGCAGAGATCTCCCACATTTTTGGGAAACAAGAACCACAAAAAGAATCTTCTAAAAAAAATAAATCGCATTAAAAGAAAATACAATGTTGAAGACAAACTGCTAGGTGGAAGGCTGGCTGAACATCAAGCCTTAGTAAAAGCTTTCGCAGCACAAATTAGGAATAAAGACAAGAAAATACAAGCAAAACAGATAAACAAACTATTTGCAACAAACCCCAGACTAGTGTACAGAAAGCTGGCAAATGACACAATAGAAGTACAACAACCACCTGAGAGAAAGGAAATTGAAAAATTTTGGAGACCACTCTTTGAAGACCCAAAACAACACCAAGAGGCTGAGTGGATTGAAAAAATACAACAGAAAAACAAAGACAAACAACAAATGCCAGCAATTGTAATCAATGAAGAAGAGATCAGAAAGAAAATGAGTGAATACAGTAACTTCAAGGCACCTGGCATCGACAAAATCCCAAATTTTTGGCTGAAAAGACTGACAACATTACACCAACATTATGCTGTGGCTTTCACAAAAATATTGAACGGAGAAGAGGACACACCAGACTGGCTAACAACAGGGAACACAAACCTAATTCCAAAGACCAAGGATACACAGCTTCCCAACAAGTACAGACCCATCTACTGCCTAACAACAACGTACAAATGGCTGACAGGAATCATAACTGATGCCATTTATGAACATCTTGACACTGGTGGCTACCTGGAAAATGAACAGAAAGGATGTTCCAAAAGAAGATTAGGAGCTAAAGACCAGTTACTGACAGACAAAGCTATCCTGGAGGACTGCAAAACAAGGCAGAGGAACCTCAGCATGGCTTGGATTGATTACAAAAAGGCATTTGACAGTGTACCACACTCCTGGATCATGAGGTGCTTAGAACTCTACAACATCAATGAGGAAATAAGAACTTTCCTGAGAGCACAAATGAACAAGTGGAACACCACCATCACCCTCAATCACACAGAGGGACAAATAACAATCCCAGACGTACGAGTTCAGAGAGGGATACTTCAAGGAGACAGCCTTTCACCTCTCTTATTCTGCTTAATCATGGACCCGCTCAGCAAGATCCTGAAGGAGCAAGACATCGGATATGACTTAAGTAAAGACAAAGGAAAGGAAAACCAAAAACTTGTGAACCATCTGTTGTTCATGGACGATTTGAAAATCTATGCCAACACAAAAAATGGACTCACTCAACTCGTGGAAACTGCCCATAAGTTCTCAAAAGACATTGGCATGGAATTTGGACTGGATAAATGCTCAAAATGCACAATGACAAAAGGAAAAAAGACAAAAACCGAAAACATACAATTGGATGAAGGGAGCTATATTGAAGACCAGGCTGCAGACTCCACATACAAATATTTGGGAATTGAACAAAGTAATTCAATTGAACACAAGAAAATGAGAACAAAAACAACAAAAGAATACCTAAACCGCTTAAAAAAGATCTGCAAAACACAGCTGACACCAAAAAATAAAATCACAGCCATAAACCAGTTTGCAATACCAGTGGTGACCTATGGGTTTGGCATAGTGAACTGGCCACAATGTGAGCTTAATAAATTGGACACAAAAACCAGAAAAATGCTCACCCTCCACAAAATCACATACAGAAATCAGTGCATGGACAGAATATATCTACCTCGCAGAGAAGGCGGTATGGGTCTCACTGAAATCAACCAGGCCTACAGAGCATTGATAATAAGTATTGGACAGTACTTAAAGAGCTCTGAAGAAGAAATCATAAAAACGGTCACACAACACCACGAGGCCATAACTGAACGGACCTCAATCACTAAACTGGCAAAAAACTTTGGCGGAGAACTTCTACAAGAGAGAAAAAGCAACAGTCTCATGCCTGCAACAAAACTTGCAAGACAAACCAGAGAACAATACTGCAAAAGAGAAGGAAAACATCGAGTGGAAAGATGGAAACAACACAAAAGAGCCGGACGTTTCCAAGAAGAACTCGAAAAGGAATACATCGACAAAGTTGGATCAATGCAGTGGCTAAAAAATGGAAAACTTGGTTTTGATGGAGAAAGAATTCTGATTGGAGCACAAGATCAGGGACTTCTAACAAATGGCTTCAAAAAAATGGCAGGGATCTCACAGAATGATAAATGCTGATTCTGTCATGCAGCTGTTGAGAGTGTAAACCATCTAACTTCAGCATGCCAGATCCTCATGGCAGATGGGCATTATACATCCAGACATAACAAGATCTGTCAGTATCTCCACTGGAAGATCTGCAAGGATCTGGAGATGGAAGTCAAAGAACATGTCTGGGAGCACGAGCCAACACCAGTCTCATCCAACGGAAAAGTAACGATCTTCTACGACAAAGAGATCCCAGCAGGAAGACACATTGAAGGAGGTGCAATCAAACCTGATATTGTCATCTGGAACAAGCAAGAGAAAACAGCCAAAATCATTGATGTGACAGTCCCCAATGATTACGGCCTGAATCGAGCTGAAAGGGGAAAGATCTCGAAATACCAAGACCTGAAAAATGACCTAAGAACAACATGGTCATTGAAAGACATCAATATCATCCCAGTTGTGGTAGGAGCAACAGGCCTGATGAAGAAGAACCTGAAGAAATACCTTGAGGCAATCCCCGGTCACCCAAGTGCACATGAGGTGCAGTTGTCTGCGATTAAGGGAACGATCACCATCTTGAAGAGAGCCCTCGGATACAATGCCAGATCTGGTTAAGATAACTATAGAACCTAGGATGCAACTTTAGACCCCAGGTTTGGGGCCCATTGCATTCTACTAAAAAAACATTAAAGATAAATGAAAAAACAAAAGACAAACGGACATAAATAGACAAAAACAGTTTGACTGTTCTGAATGTGGTCGAAGATTTGGACATAGGAGCAACCTGAACAGACACATGATTGCATTCTACTAAAAAGACATCAAAGATAAATGAAAAACCAAGAGAAAAGGAGACTTATAAATGGCTGACAGGAATTATAGCCGATGCCGTTTATGAACATTTGGACACTGGTGGCTACCTGGAGAATGAGCAGAAAGGTTGTCTCAGAAAAAGATTAGGCGCTAAAGACCAGTTATTGATAGACAATGCTATCCTGGAGGAATGCAAAAGAAGGAGGAGAAACCTCAGCATGGCTTGGATTGACTATAAAAAGGCATTTGATAAAGTCCCACATTCATGGATTAAGAGATGCCTAGAACTTTATAACATCAATAAGGAAGTAAGATCTCTCTTGAAAACACAAATGAATAAGTGGAACACCACCATCACTCTAAACCATGCAGAGGGGCAGATAATAATCCCAGACATAAAAGTGACGCGAGGGATATTCCAGGGAGATAGTCTCTCTCCACTCCTTTTTTGTCTTAGTATTGATCCATTAAGCAAGATCCTCAAGGAATTGGACATTGGGTATGACTTAGATGGAGGTAGAGGAAGAAAACATAAACAGGTGGTGAGTCACCTTCTGTTTATGGACGACTTGAAGATATTTGCAGATTCAGAGAGGGGACTCAGGAGATTAGTGGAGGCAGTCCATACGTTTTCTAAGGAAATCGGTATGGAATTTGGGCTGGATAAGTGCTCTAAATGTACAATCAGAGGTGGTAAAAAGCAGGTCACAGAAAATATACAGTTGGATGAGGGGAACGTTATTGAAGATTTGGCTGAGGATTCCACGTACAAATATTTGGGAATTGAAGAAAATACTACAATAGAGCATAAAAAAATGAGAGAGAAAGTAACACAAGAATACTTAAACCGCTTAAAGAAGATCTGTAAATCAGAATTGACACCAAAGAACAAGATCACGGCCATAAACCAGTTTGCATTGCCTGTGTTGAGCTATGGCTTTGGCATAGTAGACTGGCCACAGGGTGAGCTTAACAAATTAGATACTAAAACTAGGAAGATGCTCACCCTACATAAAATTACATACAGAAATCAATGTATGGATAGAATATATCTCCCTCGTCGAGAAGGCGGCTTAGGTCTAGTGGAGATCAACCAGGCTTATAGAGCATCTATAATAAGTATTGGGCAGTACTTAAAGAGCTCTCAAGAAGAAGTTATGAAAAAGGTTATGCAACATCATATTAAGACTATGCCACAACAGACCTCTATTATAAAATTGGCAGAAAACTTTGGCGGAGATCTTTTGCGAGAGAGAGAAAGTAATGAGCTGACACCTGCAACGACACTAGCAAGACAGGCCAGGGAAAAATACAGCAAAAGAGAACAAAAACATCGAATGAACAGATGGAAACAGCACAAAAGGGCTGGCCGATTCCAAGAAGAACTTGAAAAAGAATACATAGACAAAGAAGGATCTGTGCGGTGGCTTACAAACGGAGAACTTGGTTTTGATGGGGAAAGAATTATAGTTGGAGCACAAGACCAAGGACTATTAACAAATGGCTTCAAAAAAATGGCAGGAATATCACAGAATGATCAATGCCGTTTCTGTCATGCAGCTGTTGAGAGTGTAAACCACTTAGTATCAGCATGTCAGATCCTCATGGCAGACGGACATTACACAAGCCGGCATAACAAGATCTGTAAGTATTTACATTGGAAAGTATGCAAGGAACTGGAGGTGGAAGTAGAGGGACACGTTTGGGAGTATGAGCCAGCACCAGTCTCATCCAATGGAAAAGTGACTGTCTTTTATGACAAAGAGATCCCAGCAGGAAGACATATCGAAGGAGGTGCAGTAAAACCTGATATTGTCATTTGGAACAAGCAAGAGAAGACAGCAAAAATTATTGATGTGACAGTCCCCAATGACTATGGCCTGAATAGAGCTGAAAGGGAGAAAATCACGAAATACCAAGACCTTAAAAATGACCTACGAATAACATGGTCATTGAAAGAAATTGATATCATACCAGTCGTGGTGGGAGCAACAGGGCTTATGAAGAAGAACCTGAAGAAATATCTTGAGGCAATCCCTGGTCACCCAAGTGCCCATGAGGTGCAGATATCCGCAGTTAAAGGAACAGTTACCATCTTGAAGAGAGCCCTCGGATACAATGCCAATAATGATTAATGATTAGGAAGTAACTGTAGACCCCAGGGTTGGGGCCCATTACACTCTGTAAAAAAAGAAATTGAAGAGAAATTAAAAAAAAAAGAGAAAAGCAATTTGGCTGTTCTGAATGTGGTCAAAGATTTGGACAAAAGAGCACTTTGAACACACACATGATAGTTCATACAAAACAAAAACAATTTGGCTGTTCTGAGTGTGGTCGAACATTTGGACAAAAGGGCAACCTGAACACACACATGATAATTCACGCTTAAAAAAGATCTGCAAAACACAGCTGACACCAAAAAATAAAATCACAGCCATAAACCAGTTTGCAATACCAGTGGTGACCTATGGATTTGGCATAGTGAACTGGCCACAATGCGAACTTAACAAATTGGACACAAAAACCAGAAAAATGCTCACCCTCCACAAAATCACATACAGAAATCAGTGCATGGACAGAATATACCTACCTTGCAGAGAAGGCGGTATGGGTCTTACTGAAATCAACCAGGCCTACAGAGCATCGATAATAAGTATTGGACAGTACTTAAAGAGCTCTGAAGAAGAAATCATAAAAACGGTCACACAACACCACGAGACCATAAGTGAACGGACCTCAATCACTAAACTGGCAAAAAACTTTGGCGGAGAACTTCTACAAGAGAGAAAAAGCAACAGTCTCATGCCTGCAACAAAACTTGCAAGACAGACCAGAGAACAATACTGCAAAAAAGAAGGAAAACATCGAGTGGAAAGATGGAAACAACACAAAAGAGCCGGACGTTTCCAAGAAGAACTCGAAAAGGAATACATCGACAAAGTTGGATCAATGCAGTGGCTAAAAAATGGAAAACTTGGTTTTGATGGAGAACGAATTCTGATTGGAGCACAAGATCAGGGACTTCTAACTAATGGCTTCAAAAAAATGGCAGGGATCTCACAAAATGATAAATGCTGATTCTGTCATACAGCTGTTGAGAGTGTAAACCATCTAACATCAGCATGCCAGATCCTCATGGCAGATGGGCATTATACATCCAGACATAACAAGATCTGTCAATATCTCCACTGGAAGATCTGCAAGGAACTGGAGTTGGAAGTTAAAGAACATGTCTGGGAGCACGAGCCAACACCAGTCTCATCCAATGGAAAAATAACGATCTTCTATGACAAAGAGATCCCAGCAGGAAGACACATAGAAGGAGGTGCAATCAAACCTGATATTGTCATCTGGAACAAGCAAGAGAAAACAGCCAAAATCATTGATGTGACAGTCCCCAATGATTACGGCCTGAATCGAGCTGAAAGGGGAAAGATCTCAAAATACCAAGACCTGAAAAATGACCTAAGAACAACATGGTCATTGAAAGACATCGATATCATTCCAGTTGTGATAGGAGCAACAGGCCTGATGAAGAAGAACCTGAAGAAATACCTTGAGGCAATCCCCGGTCACCCAAGTGCACATGAGGTGCAGTTGTCTGCGATTAAGGGAACGATCACCATCTTGAAGAGAGCCCTCGGATACAATGCCAGATCTGGTTAAGATAACTATAGAACCTAGGATGCAACTTTAGACCCCAGGTTTGGGGCCCATTGCATTCTACTAAAAAGACATCAAAGATAAATGAAAAAACAAAAGACAAGATAGAGGTGTTTCTTCAGGTTCTTATGAAGAGGAACTTTAAGAAATACCTCAAGGCAATCCCTGGTCACCCAAGTACCCATGAGTTGCAGATATCCGCAATTAAGGGAACAGTCACCATCTTGAAGAGAGCCCTCACATACAATGCCAGTAATGTTTAGGGTGCAACTATAGACCCCGGGTCTGGGGCAGATTGCACTCTATTAAAAAAGAATTCCAAGAGAAATAAAAGACAAGATAGCATGAAAGACCAGAAGAAAATATGACAAAAGAGAACAAAAACACATGGAAACAACACAGAACTGCAAAAGGAAGACATGGGTAAAGAAAGACCAATACAGAGACTCAAAAAATGGAGAACTGGGTCTTGAAGGAGAAAGAATTTTCGTTGGAGCACAACATTAGGGACCTCTAGCAAATTTTTAAAAATTTGCACAGAATGATCAATGCCGATTCTGTCATACAGCTGTTGTGAGTAGGGTTGGGTATGGAGAACCGGTGCTTTTCGAGTATCATTAAGAAATGATTCGATCCACCGATATCAATAGCCTTTTTGCTTAATGATTCCCTTATCGGTCCTTCAGAGCAGCCGTTGTTTTTGAGGGTGTTTGTCGGGAAAATGATCATTCCTCTATGTTGATTACAGACACTGCAGCGGGTCTGTAATCAACCATTTCTGCAGCGTGACACCACTTTGAAGCGTGAACCAATGAAGCAATGCTTCGATCCGCTAGCTCGTTGGTTCTTTGATTCGCTGCTCTTCAGAAATGGCAAGTCTGCTTCTTAACCCCTCTCAAAGCCATTAAAATATCATGAGTCACTTTTGTGTGGATTAAAGTCACGAACTGGGACTCATGTCTTGTTGCAGTCAAGAAACGAGAATCGTCCTCCATTCCGTTGGCACAGCTCCAAACACTGCGCTGCTCTCTGCCGAGACAGAGTCCAGTCAGAATTAATAACTTCAAAACGAATAGCCACTTTAAATAAAATCAATCAATCAATCAATTTTTTTTTTATATAGCGCCAAATCACAACAAACAGTTGCCCCAAGGCGCTTTATATTGTAAGGCAAGGCCATACAATAATGATGTAAAACCCCAACGGTCAAAACGACCCCCTGTGAGCAAGCACTTGGCTACAGTGGGAAGGAAAAACTCCCTTTTAACAGGAAGAAACCTCCAGCAGAACCAGGCTCAGGGAGGGGCAGTCTTCTGCTGGGACTGGTTGGGGCTGAGGGAGAGAACCAGGAAAAAGACATGCTGTGGAGGGGAGCAGAGATCGATCACTAATGATTAAATGCAGAGTGGTGCATACAGAGCAAAAAGAGAAAGAAACAGTGCATCATGGGAACCCCCCAGCAGTCTAAGTCTATAGCAGCATAACTAAGGGATGGTTCAGGGTCACCTGATCCAGCCCTAACTATAAGCTTTAGCAAAAAGGAAAGTTTTAAGCCTAATCTTAAAAGTAGAGAGGGTGTCTGTCTCCCTGATCTGAATTGGGAGCTGGTTCCACAGGAGAGGAGCCTGAAAGCTGAAGGCTCTGCCTCCCATTCTACTCTTACAAACCCTAGGAACTACAAGTAAGCCTGCAGTCTGAGAGCGAAGCGCTCTATTGGGGTGATATGGTACTACGAGGTCCCTAAGATAAGATGGGACCTGATTATTCAAAACCTTATAAGTAAGAAGAAGAATTTTAAATTCTATTCTAGAATTAACAGGAAGCCAATGAAGAGAGGCCAATATGGGTGAGATATGCTCTCTCCTTCTAGTCCCCGTCAGCACTCTAGCTGCAGCATTTTGAATTAACTGAAGGCTTTTTAGGGAACTTTTAGGACAACCTGATAATAATGAATTACAATAGTCCAGCCTAGAGGAAATAAATGCATGAATTAGTTTTTCAGCATCACTCTGAGACAAGACCTTTCTGATTTTAGAGATATTGCGTAAATGCAAAAAAGCAGTCCTACATATTTGTTTAATATGCGCTTTGAATGACATATCCTGATCAAAAATGACTCCAAGATTTCTCACAGTATTACTAGAGGTCAGGGTAATGCCATCCAGAGTAAGGATCTGGTTAGACACCATGTTTCTAAGATTTGTGGGGCCAAGAACAATAACTTCAGTTTTATCTGAGTTTAATGACACCTCTTACAAAGGTTGTAATACAGACAATAAACTACAGTCGACTAAAACATTTTTTTTTCCTCCCTAAATGAGACATCCTGCATTCTTTATAAATTACATCCTGATGTGCAGCACAGCCGGCTGCAAGAGCTCAGCTCAGATGTATGGAAAGACATTCATGCCAATAATGTCTGAAAGGAAATGCTTTTGACAAAAACTACAGATTTTATTTCTATTTATGTCCAGAGATCAAGGATCTGCCATGTAGAGTTTATTATGTCCAAAGTTTAAGGATCCAGTGAGTAATTTCATATTTATTTACTTTAAGACTCAATAAAATGTTGTTCAATTTCAATTTAATAGGCTTATAAAGCGCCAAATCACAACAAAAGCCGTCTCAAGGTGCCTCACATAGAACAGTTCAACATAAAAATTAAAATAAGTAAATAAAAATAAAAATACATAATTAAAAACAGAAGTAAAAGAATAAAACAGATAGAAAACCTGTAAAGCCTACTTTTCGTACAAAAAAAATTCACAAAAGGTATCGAGAAGAAAATCGAGAAGAGAATCGAGAAGGAATCGGATCGATAAATGGTAAATGGACTGCATTTATATAAGCTGAATCGATAATGGTATCAGTATGCCAGACCCTCATGGCAGATGGACATTTTACATCCCAACACAACAAGATCTGTCAATAACTACGCTGCAGAGTATGCAAGGAACTGGAGATGGAAGTAAAGGAAAACATCTGGGAGCATGAGCCAGCACCAGTCTCGTCCAGCGGAAAAGTATCTGTCTTCTACGACAGAGATCCCAGCAGGAAGACATATTGAAAGAGGTGCAATAAAACCTGATTGTTGTGAAAGTGTAGGAACACGGACCCACAACAGGGGGCGCAAATGAACGGACAATGGAGAAGGTAAATAACAAGGTTTTACTGTTGTGAAACGTGCACAACCAATACAACAATCGACAATTTGGGGTTAAGCCGAATTCCACTGGTGTCGTGTGGGCAGGCTCGAAGGTAGGAGACGTCCGTCCAAGTCGAACCGGAACCACCCAGATTTCCTCTGCCACCGAACCCTGGAAGTACTGGAACCGCCAAGTCCCGAATTCCCAGGTGGCCACTGCCTCCGCTCGTCGGATCCGGTACTGCTGGCAAGAGAACAACAAACACACAGGTGTGGATGCGGCTGCACCCAGTAACACGGAGAGGGGAGAAGCCGCCTCCACCTCACGTCACAATACTGCAGGAAGGTGAGTACTTATCCGAAGCAACGGCTTTTTGTAGACAGCTGTCCTGCAATGCTCAACAAGAAAGACAATATAATAATGTAAGGAATACAGCAGAGAACGTTACCTCTATCTTAAGGCGATATCTCGGCACTGAGGTGGAGACGCCGTCCTGGTGATATACCTCCGTGCTGAGTGGAGTCAGCTGTGTCCAGTGATGGGTGACAGCTGTCACCCTGGCTGCTCTCGTGAGGCGGCAGCGCCCTCTGGTGCCTGGAGCCCGCACTCCAGGCAGGGCGCCCTCTAGTGGTGGTGGGCCAGCAGTACCTCCTCTTCAGCGGCCCACACAACACTGATGTTGTCATTTGGAATAAGCAAGAAAATGACAGCCAAAATTATTGATGTAAACATCCCCAATGACTATGGCCTGAACAGGGCTGAAAGGAGAAAATCACAAATTACCAAGACCTTAAAAATGACCTACAAACAACATGGTCACTGAAAGAAAAAACTATTTGTGGTGGTTTGACTGCTTATGAAGAAATACCTTGAGGGAATCCCTGGTCACCCAAGTGCCCACGAGGTGCAGTTATCAGCAATTAAGAGAACAATCACCATCTATTTAGAGCCCTCGGATACACTGCAAGCAATGTTTAGGGTGCAACTATAGACCCTGGGTCTGGGGCCCTTTGCATTCTGTTAAAAGGAAATCCAAGAGAAAAAAAACTATTTGGCTGTTGTGAGTGTGGTCAAAGATTTGGATATCAGAGCCACCTGAACAGACACATGACAATTCATAGATCTTCTACTAGTGTTGTAGGGAGACATCTCTCCTGTGCCAGCACTCCGCTAGATAACCCACCAGATCACCAAACTTCTGACCCTGGCCCTCAGGACCCAAACAGCCTAAAGAAATGTGCCAAACTACAACACTGTAAATTGGTCCACTGTGAAAAAAAAAATCAAACACTGCTTTGCTTACTTAAGATGGGGCAGGAAAAAAGGCAGTGTTTGAGGAAAGGATAGAAGAAGTGAATTAACCAGCACAGAAGGAAGAAGACAACACAAACGCAAAACTATAATTGATTATTAAATAATCATAGTATTAAGGAAGAAGCCCAAGAAAAAGCAATGAATGATCACCAGTCACTAGGTGAAGGGAAACAGGTAGATTTTGAAAGGAGTCAGTGGAAGAGGAAAGAAGCGTGGGTACTACTGTGGGCAATAGAATATGCCAAAGGGAAATACACCAACCAGAGAGAAAGATGGAGAGAATGGCAAAAGATATTCCACCACCACTGCCCAAGTAAGAAAGACACATCAAGTGGGAAACTCACCACCCAAAGACACAACTTTGTCACAGAAAAACACTTCATAGAAGAGGAAATACAGGTATTGCAAGATAAAATTCACCAAATGGTCAAGGGCAGCATATCTCTCACGCAGACCATTGCATCACCAAAAATGACCCTCCTTAGCGACCAAATTTTCAGCAAAAATCTTCAGAACCAGTCAGCTTCTCACACAAAAGGCGAAGTAGGAGTTATTCACCACCCCAACAAATCAGGAGTCATTTACGACCCTAACCACAAAAGGGCCGAAACGATTAATCAAGTAACTCGCATAATTCGATTACAACAAATGTTCAAGGTAAAGTCTGTGCCTCGAAGCTTCATTTAGCGGTGTAGTACATGGGTGATTCTTAGACTACGGGCACTTATTATGTCCTTTGATCATATTGTATGAAAAACAGAAAAAGGGAAATTTCATACTTTTATAGGTATCTTTACAATGAAAGTGTGTTAAGAAATTTGTTCTAGTAGTCTATGATGACTTTTTCACCTTTTTTCGGCATCATTATATGCAAATATTGCCGTTTTGTGCTTGTCCCACACCCAGACTTTTGATCTTCAATGATAAAAATGAATGGTAAAGAAACATTTTTTGTAATGTTTTAAAATATCTCTGAATAAAATATCAGTAAAATAATCCAAACATAATTGGGGTATTCAATGTCATACAACTGTTGTGATTTTTTTAATAAATGTAGTTGTCCCACACTATTGCCGTAATTTCCACCACAACACTGTAATGTCCCTTTAAACAGTTTGTATGAAAGATTGTTTGAGTAGTTTCTATGGAGATAAACAGTGACATCAGAGCACATGTATATAGCGCCAAATCACAACAAACAGTTGCCCCAAGGCGCTTTATATTGTAAGGCAATGGTGTGGTGGAAATTACATTTACAAGGCCAATAGTGCCCGTAGTTAAAGAATCACCCACACAGATGTACTCAGATCCAGAGCAGTGGGAATTAGAAGAAGAATTAGCCAACAAGATTGTGAAACAAGAAGAATGGACATGCAGGAGCATCCGAAACTAATTAAATTGATGGAGGACAAAATGTTCAAAAGTATTAGACAGAAAGTGAACCTGGGACTGGTCCCAGAAGGAACCACACTGACCAAGTTAAACGGTGTGAATTATGCAGTAAATTAGTCCAAGAATATTTGGAGAAAAGAGGAGCCAGACTTAAAAAGACTTTAAAAAAATAGTTAAATCAGACACATTTTCTGCTTTCCATCCTTTGTCTGCCATCATATTATAATAGTTTTTACAGTGCATGCTGATTACAAATGGATCAGGAAAGTCCACAAATTTACAGCACAAAGTCAATAAAAGAGGAAAATGTACAGCTTACATTTGATTTGGAGGTGATGATTGTAGAAACAAAAGCTTGTTGATGGTCAGATTAGTCCAGAATAAAGCATCATCCAGAGACGGAGAACTTTAAAACTGTCACGCATGTCACTGCATGACACGGAGTTACAGCGCTGCAGAAGCATAAATCAAACAAATTCTGTTTGTTGGGAAAACAATAAAATTCACCCAAAATGCTTCTATTCCTCCAGTTTCTGATAAATGTTAATTCTTATGGTTTTGTTTGATTCATCAAAGCTCTGTTCTTAATTGCAGAATTTAGAAATTTGAATTTGGCCAAAGTATAGACTTTTGGTCATGAAAACCAGCAGGATGGTGGTTTAGTGGTTAGCACTGTTTCCTCACAGCAAGAAGGTCGTGGGTTCGTGGAGGTTTCATGTTCGCCCTGTTTTTGCGTGGGTTCTCTCTGGGTGCTCCGGTGTCCTCCCACATCCAAAGACATGCAGGTTAGGTGGATTGGAAACATTAAAGGTGTGCATGCAGGTGTGAATGTGTTTGTTTGTCTGTATGTGGCCCTGCGACAGACTGGCGTCCTGTCCTGGGTGTACCCCGCCTCACGCCCTACGACTGCTGGGATAGGCTCTAGCCCCCCACGACCCTTAATCGGACTAAGTGGTTGAAGATGAGTGAGTGAGTGGTCATGAATACACCCAAAGTTGGGCATGTTCCAGAATTGCATGGGTTCTGAGAGAAAAAAAAAATCACCAAAACAAGAAGGTATTCAAGAAAAGTGACAGATTGTTATTAACATTTTGGGGGAGAACCTCAACTGCCAGGAAAAATATTTCCAGTAAATGTCAACATTTCAGCTGGTACTTCAGGTTTCATTCAAAAGTCTTTTTACACAATAGTGTAAACACTAAAATGACTTTTACAAAATTTACATTTTCCTCGCCTGCATAGTGCGGGGAAACAGTTGGTAGAATAAACCCGGGTGAGCTCTGGTTATTAATTCGAACCAGTTCATGATGTCTGCTGCTATACCTGTAAGGTCAGAGGTCAAACCGTTAGCGATGGCGGAAGTCGATGGTGGAGGTGGAACAAGGAGTTTCTTAAAGGTGAACAACATTTTTCCTGAATCAGTGGCGTTTCTGATTCTGTCATGAAGACAATTTGGCAGCAAAAATGCTGGAAGATCAACATGACAGAAGAGACGGACATGAACTGAGGACACCAGGGTGTCCAGATTTACAATGCTACTGTTCAGCTGCTCTGATCCAGGTTTCTGACAGCTTCAGTCAGCTGGATGTTGGCTCCTCCTCCTCTGCATGGACAGAAGCCCACCATAATGTCTCAGCTGTGTTCTGTGGTCATTCTGTAAACACTCCTGCATTACGTTGATGCAGCTCTATGACATCACACAACCCCAATTCCAATGAAGTTGGGACTTTGTGTAAAATGTAAATAAAAACAGAAGACAATGATTTGCAAATCCTCTTCAACATATATTCAATTGAATACACCACAAAGACAAGATATTTAATGTTCAAACTGATAAACTTTATTGTATTTGTGCAAATATTTGCTCATTTTGAAATGGATGTTTCAAAAAAGCTGGGACAGTGTTATGTTTACCACTGTGTTACATCACCTGTCCTTCTAACAACACTCAAGTGTTTGGGAACTGAGGACACTAATTGTTGAAGCTTTGTAGGTGGAATTCTTTCCCATCCTTGCTTGATGTACAACTTCAGTTGTTCAACAGTCCAGGGTCTCCGTTATTGTATTTTGCGCTTCATAATGTGCCACACATTTTCAATGGACGACAGGTCTGGACTGCAGGCAGGCCAGTCGAGTACCTGCACTCTTTTACTACGAAGCCACACTGTTGTAACACGTCCAGAATGTGGCTTGGCAATTTCTTGCTGAAATAAGCAGGGACGTCCCTGAAAAGACGTTGCTTGGATGGCAGTATGTGTTGCTCTAAAACCTGAATGTACCTTTTAGCATTGATGGTGCCAACACAGATGTGTAAGTTGCCCATGCCATGGGCACTAACACACCCCATACGAACACAGATGCTAGCATTTGAACTTTGCACTGGTAACAATCTGGATGGTCTTTTTCCTTTTTTGTCCAGAGGACATGACATCCATGATTTCCAAAAACAATTTGAAATGTGGACTCATCACACCACAGCACACTTTTCCACTTTGCGTCTGTCCATTTCAAATGAGCTCGGGCCCAGAGAAGGCGGCAGCATTTCTGGATGTTGTTGATGTATGGCTTTTGCTTTGCATGGTAGAGTTTTAACTTGCACTTGTAGATGTAGCGACAAACTGTTTTAACAGATAATGGTTTTCTGAAGTGTTCCTGAGCCCATGCAGTTGAACGTTGAGAAACATTGTTCTTAACGTTCCTTAATGTTCTTAACTCCTTTGTTCCTCTATCAATCACAGTCCTTAACAAATACCATAACAAACACCCCTAACAATCACGTTCATTAGGAGGTCTTAGTATTTGTATGTTTTTTACTTATTTATTTATTTTTATTCTTTTTACTTTTTATTCACTGTTATTAACTGTTTATGTCTTTTTCTGTATCTCTGTATGGGTCATAATTTCTGACAAATTTCACCACAGGGACATTATCTATCTATACATCTATACATACATGCATACATACACTCAACAAAAATATAAACGCAACACTTTTGGTTTTGCTCCCATTTTGTATGAGATGAACTCAAAGATCTAAAACTTTTTCCACGTACACAATATCACCATTTCCCTCAAATACTGTTCACTAACCAGTCCAAATCTGTGATAGTGAGCACTTCTCCTTTGCTGAGATAATCCATCCCACCTCACAGGTGTGCCTTAGACTGTCCACAATAAAAGGCCACTCTGAAAGGTGCAGTTTTGTTTTATTAGGGGGGATACCAGTCAGTATCTGGTGTGACCACCATTTGCCTCATGCAGTGCAACACATCTCCTTCGCATAGAGTTGATCAGGTTGTCAATTGTGGCCTGTGGAATGTTGGTCCACTCCTCTTCAATGGCTGTGCGAAGTTGCTGGATATTGGCAGGAACTGGTACACGCTGTCGTATACGCCGGTCCAGAGCATCCCAAACATGCTCAATGGGTGACATGTCCGGTGAGTATGCCGGCCATGCAAGAACTGGGACATTTTCAGCTTCCAAGAATTGTGTACAGATCCTTGCAACATGGGGCCGTGCATTATCCTGCTGCAACATGAGATGATGTTCTTGGATGTATGGCACAACAATGGGCCTCAGGATCTCGTCACGGTATATCTGTGCATTCAAAATGCCATCAATAAAATGCACCTGTGTTCTTCATCCATAACAGACGCCTGCCCATACCATAACCCCACCGCCACCATGGGCCACTCGATCCACAACATTGACATCAGAAAACCGCTCACCCACATGACGCCACACACGCTGTCTGCCATCTGCCCTGAACAGTGTGAACCGGGATTCATCTGTGAAGAGAACACCTCTCCAACGTGCCAAACGCCAGCGAATGTGAGCATTTGCCCACTCAAGTCGGTTACGACGAACTGGAGTCAGGTCGAGACCCCAATGAGGACGACAAGCATGCAGATGAGCTTCGCTGAGACGGTTTCTGACAGTTTGTGCAGAAATTCTTTGGTTATGCAAACCGATTGTTTCAGCAGCTGTCCGAGTGGCTGGTCTCAGATGATCTTGGAGGTGAACATGCTGGATGTGGAGGTCCTGGGCTGGTGTGGTTACACGTGGTCTGCGGTTGTGAGGCTGGTTGGATGTACTGCCAAATTCTCTGAAACGCCTTTGGAGATGGCTTATGGTAGAGAAATGAACATTCAATACACGAGCAACAGCTCTGGTTGACATACCTGCTGTCAGCATGCCAATTGCACACTCCCTCAAATCTTGCGACATCTGTGGCATTGTGCTATGTGATAAAACTGCACCTTTCAGAGTGGCCTTTTATTGTGGGCAGTCTATGGCACACCTGTGCACTAATCATGGTGTCTAATCAGCATCTTGATATGGCACACCTGTGAGGTGGGATGGATTATCTCAGCAAAGGAGAAGTCCTCACTATCACAGATTTAGACTGGTTTGTGAACAATATTTGAGGGAAATGGTGATATTGTGTATGTGGAAAAAGTTTTAGATCTTTGAGTTCATCTCAAACAAAATGGGAGCAAAACCAAAAGTGTTGCGTTTATATTTTTGTTGAGTGTACATACATACATACTGTTACACTACTTTTTTTTTCACACAGTTGCTCACAAAGTGGTGATCCTCACCCCACCTTTGCTTGTGAATAGCTGAGCCTTTTGGGGATACTCCTTTTATACCCAATCATGACACTCACCTGTTTCCAACCTGTTCACCTGTGGAATGTTCTAAACAGGTGTTCTTTGAGCATTCATCAACTTTCCCAGTCTTTTGTTGCCCCTCTCCCAGCTTTTTTGAAACGTGTTGCGGGCATCCATTTCAAAATGAGCAAATATTTGCACAAAAACAAAAAAAGTATCAGTTTGAACATTAAATATCTTGTCTTTGTGGTATATTCAACTGAATATAGGTTGAAGAGGATTTGCAAATCTTTGTATTCTGTTTTTATTTACATTTTACACAATGTCCCAACTTTATTGGAATTGGGGTTGTATCTGCAAGACAGCGAGCTGGCTTGGATTCAACAGTTCCAAGGACAATCACTTTGTGTTGACAAGAGCATTATTTTATCCACATATAAAAGTATACTGTTTTCTTGTGTTGCATATCCTATTTAACCTGACATGTTTTACTGTTATAACGTGGTGTATGTTAAATGTGACTCTTGAATTATTAATGCTGTTGATATAGTGATATATTTTGCTTTTAATCAATGGTTTAGGTTGTATTTGGGGAACTTTAATAATCACATATTCAGCTAAAAGTACCTAAGAATAAAGTGTGACAACATATTTAATGTTTTTAAGTATTTAAAGGGGAACATTACACAGTGAGAAATGCAATACTTTCCTATAAGACACATACCAAAGAGCTGATATTCCACACTTTTTAAGCAAGTACAAACCTTTATCGGACATTTGAACTTTGCGCTCTCCCGAGTGTCCCTGGGCCACCATTTTTGTAAAATATCCGGGTACTTCCGCCCGGCGCTGACATCATTGACGAAAGACTGTACATATGCGCCAATGTCTACTGTTGGAATTACAATTTTGTACACGACCCATGTCAAACAAGCATTACTTACATACATTAATTGAAGTCTCCATTGCTGTGCTGCAAAACACAGGGCATGACGTGGGGTGTTTGTGGCCAATTAATGAGTGAAACTTGAATTCAAGGTCCGTTTTCGCGCCAAGTTCGCACCAGGCACCAAGTTTCTGTCTCAGCATCTTTGACATCCCAGACTTGAATCCAGTTGTCCATGCTCCTGGCTGGAATAGATTCCGGATCTACCGGAGGAGACTCGTTTATAGAGGCTGCAGTGGCGCCCCCCTACCTACTTTCTTCTTCGATCTGCTCATTCCTGTGTTCACAGCTGGATGCCCTTCTTTGTTCCACCAGCTGCCACACGCTCTGCGCTGGACGCTGCGTATATAAAATAATTATTTTGTGGTGGATTAAACATTTTTTTTCTGCAAATTGGCCATTGAAAATAGCTCTAATCACTTCCTGAATCACAGAAGCTGTAGCCGGAGCAGTTCGCGCATGCGTCTAACAAGCTGCAGAAAGCATTTTGAGCCATCTAAAAAGGTAATTATTTGTCTTATTTACATCATCATGGCTTGATAAAACAGTTGTGTGTTCTTTCCTTCTGGTCTACAGCTGTTAAAGGATTTATTTTTATGTTTATAACAGATTTAACTTCTGGTTATAATCCTTCTGGTTATAATCCTTCAGACAAGCTGCGCTCTGATGCGATTCGCTGACATCACCACTCGCTTTGTTTACTGCTTGTTTACTCCACTTGACGAGCTGCAAACCAACATTGAATGCCCGTGATCTTCGATCTCTCAGGTGGCACGGCATTAAAAACCGACATTGTGTAAAGGATCTTACCGTGTGGGCTCAGGGACACTTCAGAAAACCATTGTCAGTTAACACAGTTCGTCGCTACATCTACAAGCGCAAGTTAAAACTCATGCGAAGTGAAAGCCAAACATCAACAACATCCAGAAATGCCGCCGTCTTCTCTGGGCCTGAGCTCATTTGAAATGGACAGATGCAACGTGGAAAAGTGTGCTGTGGTCCGATGAGTCCACATTTCAAATTGTTTTTGGAAATCATGGAAGTCGTGTCCGCCGAACAAAAGAGGAAAAAGGCCATCCAGATTGTTACCAGTGCAAAGTTCAAAAGCCAGCATTTGTGATGGTATGGGAGTGTGTTAGTGCCCATGACATGGACAACTTACACATCTGTGATGGCACCATCAATGCTGAAAGATACATCCAGGTTTTGGAGCAACACATGCTGCCATCCAAGCAATGTCTTTTTCAGGGACGTCCCTGCTTATTTCAGCAAGACAATGTCAAGCCACATTCTGCACGTGTTATAACAGCGTGGCTTCGTAGTAAAAGAGTGCGGGTACTAGACTGGCTTGCCTGCAGTCCAGACTTGTTGCCCATTGAAAATGTGTGGCACATTATGAAGCACAAAATACAACGGAGACCCCGGACTGTTGAACAACTGAAGTCGTACGTCAAGCAAGAATGGGAAAGAATTCCACCTACAAAGCTTCACAACAATTGTGTCCTCAGTTCCCAAACGCTTATTGAGTGTTGTTAGAAGGAAAGGTGATGTAACACAGTGGTAAACATACTACTGTCCCAGCTTTTTTGAAACGTGTTGTAGGCATCCATTTCAAAATTAGCAAATATTTGCACAAAAACAATAAAGTTTATCAGTTTGAACATGAAATATCTTGTCTTTGGGGTGTATTCAATTGAATATAGGTTGAAGAGGATTTGCAAATCATTGTGTTCTGTTTTATTATATTTTACACAACGCCTTAACTTCATTGGAATTGGGGTTGTAGGATCATTTAAATATGCACTTCTTTTTAATTTGGTTTCTGGGGCTTCACAATTTTCATTTCACAGACCTGTTATAATAAAGGGCTTCAGAATTCATCACTAAGTTCAAATCAGATTTATTTACTTAATTACTTAAACTTTATTTCACTACTTTCTTTCAAGATCTCATGAGTAACAAAATATGTTCATAATACAAATATTTAATTGTCCACATCTTCAAAATGCCAATAAACTTCATTTTTCTTATATATTTGTAAATAAAATATATAAATATTCCTGCCGTGGTTTTTATTGTGTTCAGGTGGAAACGTGTTGGTCAAGCTTACCGTAGAAGTTACCCCTTTTAGATTTGAGACTGATATATAGTAATGTTTAAGTTATGTTTAAGTCTTAAAGAGCTCCTAATGCTGCGTTTAGACGTAAGCAAGACGCTTTACGAATGTCATGATTGTGTCATTTTTTGGCACATTCCTGACATTCTTAACATGACTTAATGCATCTGAATAGGTTTCTTAATAGTGCATGTTGGTGCGTGTTATTTGTCATTTTGGTTGAGCATGTTTTTGGCTGACAAAAAATCTTCCACGAATGTCATGCACCACCCTCATTTCGCCTCATGTCGTGGAGTTCGCAACTGAGCGTGTTGATCTGTCTTGATTAGTGGTGATCCTTAATAGAGTGTGACAGCGTTCTTCTCTGACGTGTACACAATTAAACCCTGCTGCACGACCACATTCAATTTCATTGCTGCAATATGCTGAAGGAGGACAGTGACACTAAGTCGGCTAAAAGACTCGTTCCAGTGCTCATCAGCACACTCCTGCAGGTGTTCCACCTGCTGCTGCTGTGCCTGATGTTTGAGGAAAAAGAGCGAGACGAGAGCTGTGTGCAGCCACATATCTGGCTCTCTCCGTCTCCTCCTCCTCTGTGCCACTCCATGGCACAGAGCCCAACTAAGCATGCAGTCACAAATTCGTCTGCTGTGGATTTTGAGGAGCAAACTGGAGCAATCTGAATTGTTCTGCAATTGATGGTAGAATGAATATGGGTGTGTGTGTGTGTGGAGACAATTTGCCTCATTCACAATTTGACAGAATGTAACGATGCACTGTTGCATGCAACAACGTGGAACATTCGTGAATGTGCGTAATGGTTCCTGATAATTCTCCAGCAACACACACCATTAATCGTAACGCGTGGAAGTTGCAGCAGTTCGTGAGGATGCCTGACGCCTCTGCCCCGAATCATCACATTCGTGATCAGCAGCCAAGAATGTATACTTTGTGGCATTTGTGACTTGCTGTCGTTATGTGTAAACACAGCATAATTTCGCCTGAAATATCCTGGCAAGGACTCTCAGCCTCAGAGAGACCCAAGAGGTGTCTGAGAGCAACAGTGGGCAAGGAGTTGACAGAAACTCCTATCTTAGTGAGGAGGCAGGGTTGACCCCATTGCTAGGTATGACATGGTCCTGTAAGAGGTGTGATTGGTTGTCACAGAAAGGGAAGGGGACATTTTAAAAAAATTAATGCGCTCTGCACTCCTACAGATGAATGAACAGTAAAATCAATTGATCATATAACCTGAACTGCATTAAGAAATGCGTAATCATGAAAATAATTTAGTGTCATGATGTTGATAAGCAGCAAAATTAAATTGGAGCAATCCCCAGGCCCGTCACTAAACCTGCAAATTGTTGTGCTGCAACGCATTATGGGAGCTCTGGGTTTTGGGGTTTTAAATGTTGTTATTGTGGTTCATGTTAGTTTAACTGTGCTGTTAGTGTTATTGATTTATTGCGTTTTTGCAGTTCAGTTGGTTTAGTGAGTTAAATGTCACCATGCTGTCACCACAAGTGAAAAGTGTATCGTGTTTGATGCCATCCCTGTGTTGTTCTATCTGAAAAATAAAAGTTCCTCCTACCAGCAGAGTGCCAAAAAGACAAAAACTCTCGCTTGTCTTTCATTATTCCACGCAGTCCACTACAAAATGAATTGTTAAACAGCTTGAAGATGTTTGAACATGTCTTATTCATATGCTGATTATCTACATGTTACAAGAGTGCGTGGGTGCGTGAGTTTATTAATAATTTCAATGTAAGTACATAATATAATTGTAAATAAGTTAAAATTACATGCATGACACAAGAAAGTGGAAACATTTATTTCTACTGTGGTCCATTTAAAAATCAAATGACAAAATAGATGTAATAATAAAATTAAATAATATTAATAACACTGATAATAATAATAATAATAATAATAATGTGTGAATATGATAACAAGAACCTAAACAATTTATAAATAAATAAGACAGTAAATTAACATGAAATAATTACATAGATAAAGGCGGTAGCGTGTTACTCACTCACTGTCATCCTACATACGGAGAATATCTCTACTTCCTCTGTCTTTTTTGCCATCTCCTCTGCTTAAGACACTCTTAGGCTTCTTAAAAGTCCTCCTCACTACTCTTACTAGTTTAGCACTTTAGGAGCTCTCTTAAGGCCTAAGGTGCTTTGTGGACAACTTTCATCTTACCATGGGCAAATTCTCAGGGCCCCTTCACACATAGTGCGAAGTCTGGATGAAGTGCACACTTCATGTGCATGATCCAGGAATCGTGTCCAAACCATGTAATGTCGTCCCTGCCTCCAACACCTCGTACACCTGTTGCTACAACTGTGCACACAGGCGCCTCAAAGACAAAGTGTGCACTGTGCGAACCCATTGCACCCTCTCGCAGCAGGTGCCGGCCAAATTCAAGGTGACACGCATGAACACCTAACACCGCTCGCATGGGACTTAGAAAATGTGTGGCCATGTATGACCTGCACGTGCCACGTATAATAATGCCCCCCTGGAGCGCAAAGGAACTGCTGAAATGTATGTGGCACACCTCTCACGATAATAATTATGAATTATCATCACATACAGTGAATGTGAACAGCGGCTATCAAACCGAAAGCACCGTGTGCCACTGTGCTCACACTGCCGCAAATCTGAACAGGCTGTTATATCCACAATAGACCTTACAGTACAGATATTTATCCATTCCTTCCCATGGGTGACTTAAATAATGTGACCTATTGTCTCCATCATAACACGGGCAGCTGCACCTCTCGGTGCTGTGCAGTAATGCGTCATTGCATGCGTCAGGCTTGGAGCTGAATGGATCTCACCGCTGTAATATATGATCACCTTCTAACTCTGTAGGAGATATAACATGGAACTGTTGTGCCAGGCCGTGACATTAATAACCATGAATCTCACCTCCAACAATGGTCCAGGAGCGCAGCCTGTGGTTAAAATCCTCTTACCCGGCTGCTGTGTGCTGAAATAACCACGCAAAAATTAAATCCCGTGTAATAATCCAACCATCTCTGTGTCTAGAGTTGCATTGTGCTGCTGAAGTGAGTCAAAACACAAAAAATTGTCGAAAAGAAATTAAAATTCCCTGGAAAGGCGCTGCATCTTATGCATAGGACTGCATGGCACACTGCCAGCAAACCTTCAGCAAGCTCTCCAGTGACACGCGCTTGCACGCTTAGTGCATCATGCAGTGTTATGCATATACACACACATATGACTGAGTGATAGTTTCAGCCCCATGCGTGTGCGTGGCACACAAGTGTGCCACACACGTGCTCGTGAGGAATACAGCGCTGCCTCCCACTCCGGTCCCATGTTTTCCATCCAGACGTTTGGACATCAGGCAGTCTGCAGTGCCTTTTATGGCCGTCTGACAGCAGTCTGTGTCATCTACCTGTTGTCTACATGCGCTTTGGATGCCATCGTGCAGGTGTGGACGAGATAATCTGGATGCGTTCTGACACTGCTCACCATGCCTTTTTTCCTCCCGTAGCATCGGATTATGGCAATATTTGCCGTGTCGGGCTGGTTCCTGCACATTCTTGATATGTGTGTTTGGGCCTTAACATTCAGTTTGAGTTTAAGGAAGATCATTTTAGATTTTTTATTTTTTTTATTTATTTTTTTTGTATTTGAAAAGGCATAGATAAATTAAAATGTGTGACATACCAAGTGTTTTAATACTTTTGGAGGGCACTGTATATAGTGTAATACAATGAAAACAAGGCTTTGTTCTACATTGTCATGTTCAGAAGCAATGTTGACATAATACCAATAGGCCAAAAATAAAGTGAAATCAGTTATATAGAATACTAATTGTGCAGAAAGTGATTTTACCCCACTGCACTGTGACCCTGAATTTTAGGGTTCAAAGTCAAATCCCACTTTAACCACTGTCCACATACTGATAAATCACGTATTTCTCACTATGAATAATAATTATGTATATCAGTCTGTCCCATGAATCAAATGAAAAATAAAATAAACTTCAACAATAAAAGAATGAACACCAACACATTACAACAATGCAGAAAAAATCCCAAATTGAACAGCTGACAAAAAGGAAGTAACTCTGTTGACTCTGCTGTTTCACTTTATTTCAGCTTCTGCTTTTATAATTGTAAATACCTTTATCAGACACGTGAGGGCAACATTTCACCAAAAAGGATTATCATGAAGAAACCATCAGTTTGTCTGAAAGCACCAAATTTAGTGTTCTGAGGAGGTTTTTTGTCCTGTTTAAGGGGCACAAATTCTGTGATCCTAAAGATTATATAATCGTATAGTTTTAAATATTTATGGCAGAATGTTCTGGAGTTATGGGTTAAAAACAGCAGAAAAGGTGACAAAGGTCAACTTCAGCACACACAAGGGTCAAAGTTAAAGTTACTCTAAACTTGTTAAAAAGTGATGCAAATTATTCTGATCTGTCAAATAATGTGGTTTATGCTTCAATGTGACTGGAGTATTTTTAAATGTTGACCTCTGTGTAACCCTTGGTTGACCTCTACCTGGCTCCAACTGCCACCCTGGGACGGCTCCATGTGTTATTGAACCACAAGACAAAATGTCAAATCGGCCAGAAATGAAATAGTATCGACATAGAAAATTTTCTTGGCTTTTATCAAAGTCTTTATTGAAGGTTGAATCTGTTTTCAGTTTGATGATGACTTTTTGTCATCAGTAAGATTTTCTGAAGCTGCTTAACCAGGACAATATTCAATATTAAGAAATTATGAATAACTGAAGTTTTATATATGCACTGTGACAGTGTTCACATTAGATCAAATTTTTCCACACTGTTGACACACAATTCTGCTGTTTTGCCCAGAGTGTGAACATGTTTATTCTGGATTTGGGGTCACATGCAAGGGTGATTCTTTAACTACGGGCACTATTGGCCTTGTAAATGTAATTTCCACCACACCATTGCCTTACAATATAAAGCGCCTTGGGGCAACTGTTTGTTGTGATTTGGCGCTATATACATGTGCTCTGATGTCACTGTTTATCTCCATAGAAACTACTCAAACAATCTTTCATACAAACTGTTTAAAGGGACATTACAGTGTTGTGGTGGAAATTACGGCAATAGTGTGGGACAACTACATTTATTAAAAAAATCATCACAACAGTTGTATGACATTGAATACCCAATTATGTTTGATTATTTTACTGATATTTTATTCAGAGATATTTTAAAACATTAGAAAAAATATTTCTTTACCATTCATTTTTATCATTGAAGATCAAAAGTCAGGGTGTGGGACAAGCACAAAACGGCAATATTTGCATATAATGCTGAAAAAAGGTGAAAAAGTCATCATAGACTACTAGAACAAATTTCTTAACACACTTTCATTGTAAAGATAACTATAAAAGTGTGAAATTTCCCCTTTTTTCTGTTTTTCATACAATATGATCAAAGGACATAATAAGTGCCCGTAGTCTAAGAATCACCCGCAAACAGAAAATGTTCGGATTTGAATCTGCTGTCTGGGATGTTCGACTCGACTTTGGGTCTGCAGCGACCTCAAAGGCTTTTATTTTGAAATACAGGCTCTTATTGTGGAAGTGCGACATAAGCAGACTTGTTTTCAAAAATTAGTTGTTTCTCAAAAAATATTGTTGCAGTCACTTTGATGTTGTCACGATTTGAATCTTCATGAAAAAATACATAATATGCCAAAGGACGAAAGTCAGCTCTTTCTGGATTTCAATTGATGCTCCGGATTCACCGTCATAATGATTCAACGAAGAAGAACTGTTTCCTGTTAGCTTCTGGGGCTAAAGCTAGTTAGCTGGAGACGCTGGAAACTCTTCTCTGAACAGATCAAACTTCACTCTGTGATCCTCGAATATGTTTTTTGAAGAGCTCCAGAAGCACAAAGGTCGACAGTAAACCGGAAGAAGAAGAAAAGGTGAAGTTAGCGCGAAAAGGTGAAACAGCTGAGAAGGTTGTTGAAACAGCGGCTAACTGCTGCTAATGCCGAGATATTTGAGTTGGTAGAAACAAAAAACATCGCAGAGCAGCAAGAAAAAACTAGTTAACGTGCTGGATGCTGTTTTCAAGCCTGAAGTTCGCTGATCCAGAGCAGGTTTGTTCACTAAACTTTATTTCAGACCAACTCCACTACATCCAAATGATAGCTGTTAGTTTGTGTTGGAGTTCTTATTATAGACTGAACACCAAATATCAGCAAAAATAAATACGAACTGTGCTTTATGATGATAAATGAAGGACAGTTCAGCTTGGTGATGGACTGATGAAGCCGATCAATCAATACTATCGATTACAGTTTTCCCTCATTTTATACACACAATAATGGAACTATGCACACAATTCATCAAATCTGAAGCTCATGAATCAGGATCATGACTCTAAACTGCTGAACTCTGAGCACAAAACCATGGTTTTACTAAAACCAGTTATAATGAGAAGACTTCATTTATCCTGAAGGAAACTGCTGATATTCCAACTGCACAGATAAACGGAGATACAAGTCAATATGAAGAGTAGGAGACTGGATTTAAAAAAAAAAAATCAGAAGTTCTTTCAGCTTCTCTTTTTGTTCAGACTCGCCACAGCAGATCTGATATGTACAGTTGTATACAAAAGTCTGGGCACCCCTGCTAATTTTCATGATTTTCCTTTATAAGTCATTGATTGTCTGGATCAGAAATTTCAGTTAAATATATCATATAGCAGATGAACACACTGATATTTGAGAAGTGAAATGAAGTTTCTAGCATTTACAGAAAGTGTGCAATAATTATTTAAACAAAATTATGCAGGTGCATAAATTTGTGCACCCTTGTCATTTTATTGATTTGAATACATTTAGCACTAATTATTGGAACACAAAATTGGTTTGGTAAGCTCATTGACCCTTGACCTCCTTAGAGAAATCATGAGAAATGGTATTTAAGGTGGCCATTTGCAAATGTTTCTCCTCTTTGCGTCTCTTCTACTGAGTGGCAACATGGGAGCCTCTAAACAACTCTCAAATGACCTGAAAACAAAGACTGGTCAACATCATGGTTTAGGCTAAGGATACAAAAAGCTATCTCAGAGATTTCAGCCGTCAGTGTCTACTGTGAGGAACATAGTGAGAAAATGGAAGACCGCAGGCACAGTACTAGTTAAGGCCCGAAGTGTCAGGCCAAGAAAACTCTCAGATAAGCTGAAGTGAAGGATGGTGAGAACAGTTGTAGTCAATGCACAGACCTGCTCAAAAGACCTACAAAATGATCTTGCTGCAGATAGTGTCTCTGTGCATCGTTTAACGATGCAGCGCACTTTGCACAAGAAGATGCTGTATGATGCTGTAATGCAGAGGAAGCCTTTTCTGCATACACGCCACAAACATAGTCGCTTGAGGTATACTAAAGCACATTTGGACAAGCCAGCTTCATTTGGAATAAGGTGCTGTGGACTGATGAAACTAAAATTGAGTTATTTGGCCATAACAAGGGGTGGTATGCATGGCTGAAAAAGAACACAACATTCCAAGAAAAACACTTGATACCTACAGTATAATTTGGAGGTGGTTCCCATCATGCTGTGGGGCTGTGTGGCCAGTGCAGGCACTGGGAATCTTGTTAAAGTTGAGGATGGAGTTGAACATGGATTCCAGTCAATATCAGCAGATTCTTGAGAACAATGTTCATGAATCAGTGACACAGTTGAATTTGCTCTGGGGCTGGATCTTTCAACAAGACAAAAACCCAAAACACTTCTTAAAATCTACTAAGGCATTCACACAGAGGAACAAGTACAACATTCTGGAATGGCCATCTTAGTCCCCAGACCTGAATATTATTGAAAATCTGTGGTGTGATTTTAAGCAGGCTGTCCATGCTCTGAAACCAACAAACCTGAGCTGTTTTGTAAAGAAGAATGGTCCAAAATACCTTCAACCAGAATCCAGACTCTCATTGGAAGCTATAGGAAGTGTTTAGAGGCTGTTATTTCTGCAAAATGAGGATCTACTAAATATTGATGTATTTTTTTTCTGTTGGGGTGCCCAAATTTATGCACCTGTCTAATTTTGTTTAAAGACTTATTACACACTTTCTGTAAATCCTATAAACTTCATTTTACTTCTCAAATATCAGTGTGTTTGTCTGCTGTGTGATATAGTTAACTGAAATTTCTGATCCAGACAACCAATGATTTATAAAGGAAAATCATGGAAATCATCAGGGGTGCTCAAACCTTTGCATACAACTGTATGTACATGTTGATTTGGCACAATTTTTTACACCGGATGTCCTTCCTGACACAAGTCCACATGACATAACATCTTTAACACTGAGGGTGAATTATGGCTCCTGATAGTGTTGCTAATATCACACATACAAATGATTTAGTTCACATTCTCAGAGTGGAAGAGTTCTTGGAGATGTGAGCAGCTGCAGACATGTTATTATTGGATATTTGAGGAGTATAAAAAGGAGTGATGTGACACAGTGAGACAGGGAGGGGACAGCTGTTATGTTAATGAGTGTCAGAGGGAGGAGTTATAGAGTCTAATGGATAATTTTGAGGTTACATTGTCCACCACCAGGTTGCATGACATCATCAGTTGTCTTTGTTGTTGCTCGGTGTGAGCAGTAGATGTGATTGGTTGCTGCATTTTACTGCTGTCGGATTTTTCTCTGCACTTCGGCTGTTTTCTGCTCGTGAATGTATTAACGCTGTTCAATTAGTGTAGCTGCTAAGAGAATATTTAGAGCAAAATCATGCAAATGGTGATACAAGCACCAAGGTTGGCACAAATGCACCTTAGACATTACTCTTGAAAAAACCGACTGTCCACTTGAATTTTCAATAGGCGGCCAGGTAGTGGTCAATTGAAGAATTACACAGGGGTCAAAATTAAAAATGCTCAAATCATTTTGAGAAATACACCACATTATTTGTCTGATCGTAAAGATTCCAAAAAGGTATAGTTTGGACTATCTATGACTGAATGATCAGGAGTTATGGGGTAAAAACAGTAAAAATGGTGACAAAGGTCAGTTTCAGGTTGTACAGGGGTCAAAAGTTAAAGTTGCTACAATTTTTGAAAAAAAAAAAAAAAAAAAAAATTATGCAAATTATTAATTGAGTTAACAGGGTTTTAAAAAGGAATAGTTTGGACTATGTATCATGCTTAGTTAACATGTTACGGGGTAACATATGTCACATGTCATAGAATCCAATGGATGTTGACCTTGTTTGACCTTTACTTTGGAGACCAAACATTCAACGCAATCAGAACTATTCCATTTATTAATCCTATTAGCTCAACTAATAATTTGCATCATTTGTTTTACCAAAATTGGAGCAACTTTAACTTTTGACCCCTGTACAAACTGAAACTGACCTTTGTCACCATTTTTGGTAGTTTTACTCCATAACTCCTTATCATTCAGTCATGGTTCATCATTGCATGTTGAAACATCAGGAGATGCCATCAGACCTGTTTCTGGTTGGTATTGGACTCCACCAGGGCTTCCCCTTGTAAACAATCCTGTTTATGATATTCATGGACAGGATTTCCAGGTGCAGTTAGGCACCAGAAGATGTATAGTTTGGTGACCCCAGAGTTGCATTTCTGCTTTTCGCAGATAATGTGATTCTGTTGGCTTCATCAAGCAGTGATCTCCAATGCACACTGAGCAGGTTTGAGGCTGACTGTGAAGCATTGAAAATCAGCACCTCCAAATCTGAGACCATGATCCTCTGTCGGAAAGCAGTGGATTGTCCCCTCTCGGTTAGAGGAAAGTTACTGTCCCAAGTGGAGGAATTTAAAAGCCAGTTTTTATAAGAGTCAGGCAGGTTTCTATTAGAGGGTGATTCATGACCCCTTCATATTTGTCCCAAAAATCTTCTATGGGTAGATATACATTAGAAAGGAACAGAAATCACATTTTGTATCAAGGATACAAAATGTGTCATTGCTTCACAGTCAGCCACGGAAATATGAGCATTCAAAGACCTAAATTTTGTCATTTTGCCATTTTGGCTCATTTTGACCCTAAATTTCCAGGTCCCCCTAAAAAAGTGCACCCTATCAAGGATAAAAAAAAAAAGTGATTTTTGTTTGTTTCTAACATATATCTACCCATACAAAATTTGAGGGGCAAATCTGAAGCGGTCATAAATCACCACCTGCCTGCTAGCAGTATCTGAAATCTTATGGATGCACTACTGGACCATTGTGGGGAAGAAGGAGCTGAGCAGGAAGGGGAGGCTCTCAATTTACCAGTTGTTTTACACTCCTGTCCTTATGTATGGCCATGAGCTTTGTGTAATGACTGAAAGAATAAGATTGTGGATACAAGCGGCAGAAATGAGATTCCTCCATCAGATATCTGGGCTTACACTCTTAGACAGGGTGAGACACTCAACTGTCCGGGAGGGACTCAGATTAGAGCCGCTACTTGTTCGCATTGAAAGAAGCCAGTTGAGGTGGTTTGGGCACCTGGTGTGGATGCCCCCTGATCGTCTCCCTAAGGAGATCTTCCAGGCACCTCCAACCGGAAGAAAACCCAGGACACGCTGGAGAGATTATGTTTCCCAGCTGGTTTGGGAACACCTTGGGATCCCTTGGGAAGAGTTACAGGGCTTGGCTGAGGATAGGAAAGTGTGGGTTGAGCTGCTTGCTTTGCTGCCGCCGCAACCTGGAACCAGATAAGCAGTTGCAAATGAATGAATGAATGATCTTAACCTTCAGATCCCTCTAAAAGCCCACTTCTTTGCATTGAGTTTGGCTTTTAACTCCTTTGTCACTCATGGCTTATCAATGTTATCATCAATGTCCTCTGTGTGTGGCTCACAGAGGACATTCCAGTTTGCTGTCTCCAAACAGCCCTGCAGTGTCTCCTAGCTGTCTTCAGTAGGGCTGAAATGATTACTCAAATAACTTGAATAATTCGATTACAAAAAATGACTGAGACACATTCTGTGCCTCAATGCTTCGTTTAACATTGTAGTACATATGCCAGGCCTGTCTGTGGCGCTGTAACATCCCCAGAAAAACAACAGAAGACAAGAGCATGCGCTCAGGCTGTGTAACAGCTAATAATTTAGCCCTTAAAGCTACCCCTTTCCAATGTGACACAGAGTAAAACAAAGCCTTTTAAGAGAAAGAGTGTCCACACTGATCATCTGAAATAGACTTACTGTGCATTTAAAGAGAAGCAGTGTGTTTGTCTATTTTTAAAAAACACGGTCCGCTTGACGTGGTGAGTGACGGCCAGGGACCCACAGTCGAAGCCGGCTGCTGTCTGTTTTGTTCAGACTTGCACTGAGTGTTTCGCTTTTTAATTTTCGCTTTTTTGGGGCAACACACGTTTCACAAACACGGTAACTTAAAAAAAACAGACTGTGAGGCTTGCATGTTCAACCTCCAGCTGCAATGCATCTGCTGAATTGCAGAGAAAGAGGGATTTAAAAAAATCACATAGGGACCCAGTTCACCACCCTTAAAAAAAAAAAAAATAATAATAATATCTAAATGGTTAAATTTTACAAGTTTGGGGGTGGGAACAGAACAGAAAGCCACATCCCATCGCCATTTCAGAAAAAAATGTCAAGACTTTGGCACAGCTACATTATGCCATTGCTTAGGGAGAGCCCTGGACTATAGATGTTGTTTTAAAAATGCAAAAGTACTTTTTATCCGATTACTCGATTAATCACCAGAATAATCGATTACTAAAATAATTGATAGCTGCAGCCCTAGTCCTCAGTCCATCTCCTCAGACTTTTGGGATCAAATGAACTGCACTTGTTCTCTCCCTGATAGTTGACTGATTCATCAGTTCTTTTGGTCAATGACTCTGTGTCTTTTTAAAGGTTTTCTACAAACATGTCTAAAGCCCAACAGCTGAGGGACAGGCTGAAACAACTGCCAACAGCTGCTGATGAAGAAATATTTCAGTTGTTAGAAGGATTGATCGCAGACTATGAAGAAGAAATTCGTCGTTTAAAAGAAGAGAACAAAGGACGGAAAGTTCTGGAAGCTGTTTTTAATCCTCGAGTTCGCTTGTACAAAGCAGGTTTGTTCACTAAACATTGTGTTATCCATCCATCCATCTTCTTCCGCTTTATCCGAAGTCGGGTCGCGGGGGCAGCAGCTCAAGCAAAGCCGCCCAGACCTCCCGATCCACACACACCTCCCCCAGCTACTCTGGGTGAACCCCAAGGCGTTCCCAAGCCAGCCGAGAGATGTAGTCCCTCCAGCGAGTCCTGGGTCTTCCCCGGGGCCTCCTCCCAGTGGGACGTGCCCGGAACACCTCTCCAGCGAGGCGTCCAGGGGGCATCCGGAAAAGATGCCCGAGCCACCTCAACTGGCTCCTTTCGACGTGGAGGAGCAGCGGCTCGACTCCGAGCTCCTCCGAGTGACCGAGCTCCTCACCCTATCTCTAAGGGAGCGCCCAGCCACCCTGCAGAGGAAACTCATCTCGGCCGCTTGTACTCGTGATCTTGTTCTTTCGGTCATGAGCCAAATCTCATGACCATAGGTGAGGATCGGAACGTAGATCGATCGGTAAATTGAGAGCTTTGCCCCCCTACTCAGCTCTCTCTTCACCACGACGGTCCGATACAGCGACCGCATCACTGCAGATGCTGCACCGATCCGTCTATCGATCTCACGCTCCATCCGTCCCTCACTCGTGAACAAGACCCTGAGATACTTAAACTCCTCCACTTGAGGCAAGGACACTCCACCGACCTGAAGAGGGCAAAGCACCTTTTTCCGGTCGAGAACCATGGCCTCGGATTTGGAGGTGCTGATTTTCATCCTGGACACCTCACACTCGTCTGCAAACCGCCCCAGTGCACGCTGAAGGTCCTGATTTGACGAAGCCAAGAGAACCACATCGTCCGCAAACAGAGACGAGATTCTGTGGTTCCCAAACCAGACCCCCTCTACACCCTGGCTGCGCCTAGAAATTCTGTCCATAAAAATAATGAACAGAACCGGTGACAAAGGGCAGCCCTGGCGGAGGCCAACGTGCACTGGAAACAGGTTTGACTTACTACCGGCAATGCGAGCCAAGCTCCTGCTGCGGTCGTACAGGGACCGGATAGCCCTTAACAAAGGACCCCGTACTCCCGGAGCACTCCCCACAGGGTGCCCCGAGGGACACGGTCGAACGCCTTCTCCAGATCCACAAAACACATGTGGACTGGTTGGGCAAACTCCCATGAACCCTTGAGCACCTGATGGAGCGTGTAGAGCTGGTCCAGTGTGCCGCGACCAGGACGAAAACCACACTGCTCCTCCTGAATCCGAGGTTCGACCATCGGTCGAATTCTCCTCTCCAGTACTCTGGAATAGACCTTACCGGGGAGGCTGAGGAGTGTGATCTCCCTATAGTTGGAACACACCCTCCGGTCCCCCTTCTTAAACAGAGGGACCACCACCCCGGTCTGCCAATCCAGAGGCACTGTCCCCGATCGCCACGCGATGTTGCAGAGGCGTGTCAGCCAAGACAGCCCCACAACATCCAGAGACTTAAGGTACTCAGGACGGATTTCATCCACCCCAGGAGCCTTGCCACCGAGGAGCTTTATAACAACCTCGGTGACTTCGGCCTGGGTAACGGATGAGTCTGCCTCTGAGTCCCCAGTCTCTTCTTCCTCTTCGGAAGACGTGACGATGGGATTGAGGAGATCCTCGAAGTACTCCTTCCACCGCCCGACAACATCCCCAGTCAGGGTCAACAGCTCCCCACCCGCACCGTAAACAGTGCTGGTGGAGAGCTGCTTCCGCCTCCTGAGGCGTCGGACGGTTTGCCAGAATCTCTTCGAGGCCGACTGATAGTCCTCCTCCATAGCCTTCCCGAACTCCGACCGCACGGGCTGCGGCACGCTTGGCCTGCCGGTACCTGTCAGCTGCCTCTGGGGTCCCACCTACCAACAACGATAAGTAGGACTCCTTCTTCAGCTTGACGGCATCCCTTACTTCCAGTGTCCACCACCGGGTTCGGGGATTGCCGCCGCGACAGGCACCAGAGACCTTGCGACCACAGCTACGAGCAGCCGCATCGACAATGGAGGTGGAGAACATGGTCCGCTCGGACTCCATGTCTCCAACCTCCCCCGGGATCTGGGAGAAGCTCTCCCGGAGGTGGGAGTTGAAGACCTCGCTGACAGAGGGTTCCGGCAGTCATTCCCAGCAGACCCTCACGATACATTTGGGCCTGCCAGGTCTGACCGGCTTCCTACCCTCCCAGCGGATCCAGCTCACCACCAGGTGGTGATCAGTCGACAGCTCTGCCCCTCTCTTCACTCGAGTGTCCGAGACACGTGGCCGAAGGTCGATGATACGACTACAAAGTCGATCATCGACCTCCGGCTCAGGGTTTCCTGGTGCCACGTGCACTTATGGACACCCTTGTGCTCGAACATGGTGTTCGTGATGGACAAACTGTGACTAGCACAGAAGTCCAACAACAGAACACCACTCGGGTTCAGATCGTGGAGGCCGTGCTTCCCGATCACCCCCCCTCCAGGGCTCACTGTCGCCGCCCACGTGGGCGTTGAAATCCCGCAGGAGAACAATGGAGTCCCCAGTCGGAGTGCTATCTAGTACCCCTCCCAGGGACTCCAGGAAGGTCGGGTACTCTGCACTGCTGCTCGGCCCGTAGGCCGAGACAACGGTGAGAGACCTGTCCCCGACCCGAAGGCGTAGGGACGCGACCCTCTCGTTCACCGGAGTGAACTCCAGCACTTGTCGACTGAGCTGGGGAGCAATAAGCAATGCGACCCCAGCTCTCCGCCTCTCCCTGCGGGCGACGCCAGAAAAATGAAGCGTCCAGCCCCTCTTCAGGAGTTGGGTACCAGAGCCCAAGCTGTGCGTGGAGGTGAGCCCAACTATCTCTAGTCGGTATCTCTCAACCTCCCGCACAAGCTCAGGCTCCTTCCCCCCTAGCGAGGTGACATTCCACGTCCCAACAGCCAGGGGCTGTGAGCATGGACCGGGCCACCCGCCCTCGACCGCCACCCAATCCTCTCTGCACCCGACCCCCATGGCCCCCTCTGCAGGTGGTGAACCCACAGGAGGGCGGGCCCACGTCACTCTTTCGGGCTGAGCCTGGCCGGGCCCCATGGGCTAAGGCCCGACCACCAGGCGTTTGCGCTCGAGCCCCAACCCCAGGCCTGGCTCCAGGGTGGGACTCCGGCTCCGCCATACCGGGCGACGTCTTGGTCCTTGATCTTTTACTGGTCATGGAGGTTCTGAATTGCCCTTAGTCTGACCCGTCACCTAGGACCTGTTTGCCTTGGGAGACCCTACAGGGAGCACAAAGCCCCCGACAACATAGCTCCTAGGATCATCCGGGTACGCAAACTCCCCCACCACAATAAGGTGGCAGCTAGAGGGGGAGACATTGTGTGTTACTTTTACCCCAAAACAGATTGTTTTGACTGTCAAATATTTTTCTAATCAGCTTCTCAATTATTTTCTGTTATGTTCTGTTATTTTTTTGTGATTTTTATTTTTTTTTATTTTTTATTAGTTTTTATTTTTGCAGCACTTGCGCCATCCAGCATGACAGAGACTATGTCTACTGCTGCTCAGCTCCTCTGCTAAGGTGCTATGATGCTAACGGTGCTTGCTGGTTTACTGAAGCAGCATTCACAAAGCGGGATGATTGCTGGCAATATTCGGCATGTTTTCACTGAAAAAACCAGAGCGGCTTATCTTTTGTAATGTCTTTAAGTGATGCCTTAATTTTTTTGGCTTTATGTTGTCTGCTGTCAACATTTTAACACACACCAGTCTTTCCGCGTCTCCCACCGTAGTCACAGTGACGGCAAGCACTACATACGCTTCATCATATTTCCTCATCTTCGCTTTCGAGTGCGAAAAAAAACCCTACATAGACCTGCGTTCCACTATGCCAGTCCTTAATACTCCCTGCGCACACTCTGACAATGAGAGCGCCACTCCCACCTACTGTAGTAGATGTGCAATTACACCTTATTCTAGTACGGGGTAAAAAAGCATGTTCCCCACAGTCACACGCGCTCCCCTGGCATCACACCGCGCTCCCCCAGGGGAGCGCACCCCACTATTTGAGATGGACTGCTCTAGATGGTGTTGGATGTAATGTCCCGTAGCCTCACATACTGTGGGCAGTCTGTGAGGTAGTTGGTAATCCAGGCCACCAATGGAGCCTCCACCTTTGTGTCACGTAGCTTATCTCTGAGCAAGTCAGGCTGGATAGTGTTGAATGCATCGGCGAAGTCAAAGAACATAACTCTTATGCTGCCTGCCTCCTCCAGGTGAAAATAAGCTCTTTGCAGCTCTTTGGAGCCTTTCCCGGCTGCCATGGTGTGTGAGGCGTGGTACACCCTGGACAGGATGCCAGTCTGTCGTAGGGCCACATATAGACAGACAAACACATTCACACCCGCACACTCACAGAGGGTCAATTTGAAGTTTTCAGTTCACCGAACCTGCATGTTTTTGGAATGTGGGAGGAAGCTGGAGCACCCGGAGAGAACCCAAGCAAACACGGGGTGAACATGCAAACTCCACACAGAAAGGCCACAGGTGGGAATCGATCTTATGACCTTATTGCTATGAGACAACAGTGTGAACCAGTAAGCACCGTGCTGCCCTAAGTAATAATAATAAATTTATAAAGCATTTTTAATGAAGAAAAAATCAAAGTGCTGCAGAGGAACATTAAACAAAGATCTCCATATCCCAAAATAAAAACAATTAAATGCACAAAATAATTAAATAGAACAAGCAAAGATTCTGAAAAGAAGACTAAAAACCATAAAACTCATTCTAGGCAATAGAAGATATGTTTTAAAAATAGTCTTAAACTCACATTTCAAATGCCAACAGGCAGCTTGTTCCACAAGTTACAATCATGGCAAGAAAAGGCTCTGAATCCTGCTGACTTCTTTTTAACCCTTGAGACACAGAGCAAGTCTGCGTCCATGATTACAGGGCACGAGGAGGCACATAAGGCTGAACAAGTTCAGCAAGTTTAAGTTCATGACCATTTAGAGCCTCATATGTCAATAACAAATCCTTGAAATCTGCTCTTTGCGTCACATGGAGCCAGTGAAGGGAAGCCAGAATGGCTGTGATCAAACCTCCTGGTTTTCATCAAAACTCGAGCAGCAGTACTTTGTCCAATCAGTAGGCATCTCATACTCTTATGTGGCAATTCAGAAAATGAAACCTTGCAATTGTCAGTTGTGGAATACAAAGGCTGAATTAAAATGTGTGAAATGTAAAACAAACTCTCCTGATGTACATTTCCACTTTATTAGTTCCATCAGTCCAGTAACTTGCTGTCATCTGGTCAAACTCACCACTTTGATATTTTATTTTTATGACTGTTGGTTTAACATTTACTGTTAATTTAATTGTTTCTTTACAGACATGCAGCCATTGGTGGTGATTAAAGAAGAAGCTCTACCTGAACACCAGGAATGGAATCTGAGTGTTGACCAGGAGGACATTAAAGAAGAAGAGAAGCTGTGGATAAGTCGGCAGGGAGAGCAGCTTCAGCAGCTGGAGGAGGCAGATCTCACCAAGTTTGGTTTCACTGCCGTCCCTATGAAGAGTGAAAATGATGATGAAAAACCAGAGTCATCACAGCTTCATCAAAGCCGAAGTGATGAGAGCATAGAGGCTAAGCCTGTAGCCAGCAGCTCATCTGTACACAGAACACTGACAGCAGAAGCTGATGGAGGACCACCACCAGCCAGCAACTCAGGTCCAAACAATCTTTTACAACCAGATATCAGTAGCAGGAGTTCAGACATTTCTGAAACTGAGATTGATGACAGTTATGACTGGAAACAGACCAGAGAACTTCAGTTACATTTTAACTGTCAAAAAAATATCAATATTGTTCCTTCAAGCAACACTGATGAGAAACAATTTAAAGGCTCAAAATATGGAAAAGCATCTGGTCACATGAACAACTTAGAGCAACAAAAGGAGAGGCGAGCAAGAAGAAAACCATTTAGCTGTTCTGGTCAGGGTAAAAGACAGAAACAGAAGGGCACTCTGAACAAACGCATTAGAATTCTGACAGGACAAAAACAATTTGGCTGTTCTGAATGTGGCCAAAGATTTGGATACAAGAGCCACCTGAATACTCACATGATAATTCATACAGGGCAAAAGGCATTTGTCTGTTCCGAGTGTGGTCAAAGATTTGGACAAAAGAGCCACCTGAACACTCACATGATAATTCATACAGGGCAAAAGGCATTTGTCTGTTCCGAGTGTGGTCAAAGATTTGGACAGAAGAGCACCCTGGACAAACACATGATAATTCATACAGGGCAAAAGGCATTTGTCTGTTCCGAGTGTGGTCAAAGATTTGGACAAAAGAGCAACCTGAATACACACAGGATAATTCATACAGGACAAAAAGCATTTGTCTGTTCTGAATGTGATCGAAGATTTGGATTAAAGAGCAACCTGAACAGACACATGATAATTCATTCAGGACAAAAAGCATTTGTCTGTTCTGAATGTGGTCGAAGATTTGGATTAAAGAGCAACCTGAACACACACATGATAATTCATACAGGGCAAAAAGCATTTGTCTGTTCTGAGTGTGGTCAAAGATTTGGACACAAAAGCAGTCTGAACAGACACATGATAATTCATATAGGACACACAAACGGGATACCAAGACCTTAAGAATAGAATAAAATAGATGTGTATTGTCATTGCCTTTCTGCAATGAAATTCTGGTGGCACTTTCCAAACAGCTACACATACAAAAAACAACACAACAGCAGCTTCACACAAAAAAAAACAACAGCTTCACAGAATGGCAAGACCTTCTTAAAATCCCAAGGAAAAAAAGGTGCTTAAGGTTTTTAAGTTGCTTAATGCTTAGTGAGGTCAGACAGTTTTAGAGATGTAAACAGACTATATCAAGGTTCTAGCTAGCGCAAACTTGTGTTACGGCCCGTTACGCTTATTTTCAATACAGCGTAACGGGTCTGTAATCAACCGTTTCTGCAGCATGACTCCAGTTTGAAGCGTGAATCAATGAAGCAATGTTTTGATTCAATGGCTCATGGCTCTTTGATTCGCTGCTCTTCAGGAGCGGTAAGTCTGCTTCTTAACCCCTCTCAAAGCCATTAAAATATCATGAGTCACTTTTGTGTGGATTAAAGTCACTAACTGGGACGCTTGTGTTGTTGCAGTCAACAAACGAGAATTGTCCTCCGTTCTGTTGGCACAGCTCCAAACGCTGTGCTGCTCTCTGCCGAGACAGAGTCCGCTCGGAATTAATAACTTCAAAACGAATTGACGCTTTAAATAAAATGACACCTCTTTACAAACTTTGCAATACAGACAAACTACAATCGACTAAAACGTTTTTTCCTCCCAAAATGAGGCGTCCTGCATTCTTTATGAACCTGACGTGCAGCATAGCTGCAAGAGCTCAGCGCATAGGTATGGAAAGACATTAATGCCAATAATAATGTCTGAAAGGAAATGCTTTTGACAAAAACTAACATTTTATTTCTGTTTATGTCCAGAGACCAAGGATCCACCATGTAGAGTTTATTATGTCCAGAGTTTAAGGATACACAGACTCTATCTCTGGGAGCTCAGCTCCTACAAACCTCTTTGCTGTATTCACCACCCGCTGGGACAGATCTTTGCTGTCTTCTGCCATGCAGCTACTGTACCACACTGTGCAGCCCTGGCAGAGTTTGCTCTTGATGGTGCTTCTGTAGAAGTCCCTGAGTAGCTGTGGAGCCAGACTGGCCTGCTTCGGCTTCCTCAGAAAGAACATCCTCTGCTGGACTTGTTTCACTCGGTTGTATGTGTGTAATGTCCATGTCAGATCCTTGGTGATGTGGGTGCCATGGAACCCAATTGAGTCCACCCTCTCCACTTCTTCTCCACTGATGTGTAGTAGGGTCTGTGAGACTCTCCTGGTCCTCCAGAAGTCTATGATGACCTCCTTGGTTTTGGTGGTATTTAGGACCAGGTTTTTGTCTGCACACCACTGTCAAGTGTTCGACCTCCTCCCTGTACCAGGTCTCATTGTTGTACCTGATAAGGCCTACCGCTGTCGTGTTGTCTGCAAACCTTATTAGGGTGTTGGAGGAATGAGTGGGGACACAGATGTCAGGTTCCCCATCCTGACATTCTGAGGTCTGTTGGTCAGGAAATCCATAATCCATGAACAGAGTGAGTTGGGCGGTCTGAGGCTGGTGACATCTGGACCAGTTTATGGGGGATTACAATATTAAATGCACTGCTGAAATTGGCAAAGAGCATCCTGACATATGTGTTTGGCAGCTCCAGGTGGCCAGGGCTGTGTGAAGTGCCATGGAGGCAGCATTTTCTGCAGATCTGTTCGCCCTGTATGCAAACTGATGGCTGTCCAGGTCTGCAGGGATGCTGTTTTTGATGTGTGCTAACATCATCCTCTCAAAACACTTCATAATGACTCGGGTAATGGCAACTGGGCGATAGTCATTGAGAGTTGTGACGGAAGGCAAATTGGGCACAGGAACAAATGCAGAAAAATGACCTATGAACAACAGAAAGTTCGACCACATTACACCCATTTTGGCATCCCTTCACTGGGTTCCTGTCCCAGTGAGATCAGATTTTATGGTTCTGCTACTAGTCTATAAAATTGTTCATGGACTAGCACCTCCCTACCTAGCTGACCTAATTAAACCTTATGTACTGGCCCGGGCTTTGCGCTCTCAGGGTGCAGGACCCTCAATTGTGTCCCTAGGGTGAATAAGAAGTCTGCGGGTCATAGAGCTTTCTCTTATCGTGCCCCTGGCCTGTGGAATGATCTCCCTGCGTCAATAAAACAGTCAGATTCTGTGGAGACTTTCAAGTCCAGACTTAAGACACACTTATTTTCCCTTTCGTATGGCTAGCATACTTGCATAGTATAGTTCTACACTTTTTACACTTTTAATTCATTTTATTAGGAAACAGAGCGTGCCGTGGCCTCAACTTTACATAAATTCTGGGTCTTTTAGTGAAGCTTAGGGCTAGTGGTCGGCAATCACCTTAGTATGTCCTGTTTTTCTTGTTGTTTAATGCTGACAAATTATACTGTATTTCTTGTCTTTCTGATGCCTGATTCTGTTTTTTCTCTCTGTTTAAGGTGCAGCTCCATCCAGAGATGGGTGTGGTATTTGTGCTGGAGACCCTCCTGTCCTGTGCATTCCTGTATATTCTTTTTGTGAATTGTTTTGTCATTTTGTCTGCAGCATGGCCCAAGCACAGGGCCACCCCTTTGAGTCTGGTCTGCTTGAGGTTTCTTCCTCAGAGGGAGTTTTTCCTCACCACCACTGCTGCTCTGGGGGTTAGTAAGGTTAGACATTACTTGTGTGAAGCGCCTTGAGGAAACTCTGTTGTGATTTGGCGCTATATAAATGAAAATAAATTGAAATTGAAACATGGTCATTGAAAGAAAAATCTACACGGGTTAAAATTCTCCACTGCTATGACTAATTTCCTTCAGTTGGATCCAGAGCCGGTTGGAGCCATTTTGGTGGCCCAGGTCTCGGATTTGCTGTGGCAACCCCTGTGCAAACAAGGGAACAGCCGAAAGGGCTTACTTTTTTGGGCAAGATTATGATTTAGATTATAGATTGATAACAGTCGTGTGACAGTCCTGAAAGGTTTAATTGTAGATCAAACACATCCATACGCAAACATTAATAACAATGACAATATATAAATGAAATAACATAAATAAAAGTAGAATTCCTTTTCAGTTTTTGTGCAAATATTTCGAAAGTCCTGACGTCTCCCATAATATGAATAAAAGGTGCTGTGTTCAAATAATATAACATAAAAACAGAATATAAAAGTTGCAGTGCAGGTTTAACTCGGTCAGTCCAAGTGACGGCAAATATTTTTTCCTTTTTTATTTCAACAACATAAATAGAAATGGTGCTTTGTATTTGTAACAATTGTCCTTATAGAAGCAGAATGTGCAAACAAGGTGTGGCAAAGCAGACGAGTGGTGGTAATAATAGGTCATACTTCCTGAGAGTTTCACCCAGCGAATTCTCCAGTCAAATCAACTCCAACTCAAGGCACACGTTTGTTGCAAATGATTGCACATTGTTGCACATTGGCTTCCTGTTAATTCTAGAATAGAATTTAAAATTCTTCTTCTTTCTTATAAGGTTTTGAATAATCAGGTCCCATCTTATCTTAGGGACCTCGTAGTACCATATCACCCCAATAGAGCGCTTCGCTCTCAGACTGCAGGCTTACTTGTAGTTCCTAGGGTTTGTAAGAGTAGAATGGGAGGCAGAGCCTTCAGCTTTCAGGCTCCTCTCCTGTGGAACCAGCTCCCAATTCAGATCAGGGAGACAGACACCCTCTCTACTTTTAAGATTAGGCTTAAAACTTTCCTTTTTGCTAAAGCTTATAGTTAGGGCTGGATCAGGTGACCCTAAACCATCCCTTAGTTATGCTGCTATAGACGTAGACTGCTGGGGGGTTCCCATGATGCACTGTTTCTTTCTCTTTTTTCTCTGTATGCACCACTCTGCATTTAATCATTAGTGATCGATCTCTGCTCCCCTCCACAGCATGTCTTTTTCCTGGTTCTCTCCCTCAGCCCCAACCAGAAGACTGCCCCTCCCTGAGCCTGGTTCTGCTGGAGGTTTCTTCCTGTTAAAAGGGAGTTTTTCCTTCCCACTGTAGCCAAGTGCTTGCTCACATGGGGTCGTTTTGACCGTTGGGGTTTTACATAATTATTGTATGGCCTTGCCTTACAATATAAAGCGCCTTGGGGCAACTGTTAGTTGTGATTTGGCGCTATATAAAAAAATTGATTGATAAAAAAAATTGATTGATTGATTGAGACAGAGTAGGTGGTTCAATTATAAGATCAATTTATTAATACTAATTTCTTCCCAATCTAAAAAAAAAAAGGACAATAGTTATAAAATACAAATGTCTACAACATAAACAAAGCAGCACGATTAAATAAAGCAGGTGCACCGCTTGAGCACCAGAGAGCGCCTCAACTTCACCCAAGTCTAGCGGATGTGTTTGGATGTTCATGGTGTTTAACCTGTGAGTAAGTTGTTGCAGTAGTCGAGGTGTGAGATGGCGATTGTGTCAGGAGTCCTGCTGCAGTCTGGGAAATGGTCTGATTCTCTGAATGTCGTAATGTCGAAATTGTAAGTTTTGGGGAAATATGGACTTTTTGGGTAAAAACTGAAACTCACCCCAATTTCCGATTATTATTATTATTTTTTGTTTTTTTCCTTCTTCAGTTCTCGGTGGATTTTGATTATCATGTCTTTGTTTGCTTCATTGAAGCACTGTTCTCAAATCTTCATAAAATGTTAAATGGAAAATGGCTTTTTTTTTTTTTAGTAGTAGAAATAGTGAAATTCATCAAAACACACACACCCATATATATATATATATATATATATATATATATATATATATATATATATATATATATATATATATATATATATATATATATATATATATATATATATAGTACTCCATACATTAACAAAAATTCAGATAAGCGAAAGACTACGTTGATATGAAAAATGCAAACAGAAAGCAACTGTCCAAAGGTGACAGAGAATTTACACACCAACGACTAACGAAGTGGACGGATAAGACTCTTTTTTTTTTTTTTTTTTTTTTGGTGAGAAATTGATGCAAAATGTTTCTTCTTTGATTATTTTATTGATTTTTGTTTCAAATTAGTTGGCTTGATTCAATTAAACACTTTATAATTCTTCACAAAATTTAGAATTTTTGTTGTCTTTCAATATGGCTTGTGTTTGGATAGGGGCCAGGTTAGTTGGTTTTTTGGAGGGTTCAGTTCTTATTGCTTCCATGTCTGATGTCAGTGTTCTTTTTTTGGTGTGGATGAGTGTGTGCGCGCGGTTTTCCTGAACCTGCCTCCTGAGTGTGCATGAATGTAAGTGTGTTCTGGGGGACTGTGTGTTTGCCTACGTGTGTGTGTGTGGACACATGATGTGTCTCTTATTCCTCGGTCTCCTGTTGTTGTTTTGTAGTTTTTGACTCCAGGGCCACCGCGCTTGGTTGTCTAGGAAACTGTCTGACAGCTGGCGTGGGGTCCTGTCAGCTGGTCAGAGGGCCCCGCCTCTCAGGCTCACAGCGCACTCCTTTCGGGTGTGTTGGCTCTTTTATTTTCTCCCCATCTTCCTTATATTAGTTTGATCTTATCACTGTTTCATGTTCCGATGTTCTTTTCTCATCTGGGTTGTCGGGTGACTTCTGCTTTTATGTATGTATTGATTTTCTCACGTGACCCTCCTTTTCCTGTCATTATGTCCTTTCCTGAGTTGTCATTTGTCTTCTTGTCTTCACTCCGGTCCCACGTGCAGGTTTCGTGCTTGTTACACTTGTGGTCTCTGATTAGTCCAGCGGCAGCCGTCAGCCCGGTCACAAAGCCGACGAAATGTTCACCCCAGCAACAGAGCACATCGGGGCGGACCAGCAGGCAGTGCCACCAGGCAAAGCAGCAGCAGCGTCTGACAGAACTCGCTCCTCTCCACCACGGACCACCCCGTAGCCCCAGACCGCACAGCACAAAGATGAGGAATTAACACCGTACCATAGAGTCCGCAGCGAATGACCACAAAGCACCACAAGCGCCGAGCAGTGCACATCCAGCGCCAAACTCCGACAAAGGTTTCTTTCCTTAGAGGTAGTGGAAATGCCCGACAAACGCCTGCAGCAAATCTCCAATGAGAGACAGAGAGAAAGAACAGTGTTCTCCACCCTCTTTTATGAGAGTATTCACCTGCTCTAATTAGCTGGAATCAAAACACCAGCTGGAAATCATCAAAACCTGTTCCTCTTGCTACAAAACAACATAAGGGTGATTCTTTAACTACGGGCACTATTGGCCTTGTAAATGTAATTTCCACCACACCATTGCCTTACAATATAAAGCACCTTGGGGCAACTGTTTGTTGTGATTTGGCACTATATACATGTGCTCTGATGTCACTGTTTATCTCCATAGTAACTACCCAAACAATCTTTCATACAAACTGTTTAAAGGGACATTACAGTGTTGTGGTGGAAATTACGGCAATAGTGTGGGACAACTACATTTTGTTTAAAAAAAATCACAACAGTTGTATGACATTGAATACCCCAATTATGTTTTGATTATTTTACTGATATTTTATTCAGAGATATTTTAAAACAGTAGAAAAAACGTTTCTTTACCATTCATTTTTATCATTGAAGATCAAAAATCTGGGTGTGGGACAAGCACAGAACGGCAATATTTGCATATAATGATGCTGAAAAAAGGTGAAAAAGTCATCATAGACTACTAGAACAAATTTCTTAACACACTTTCATTGTAAAGATAACTATAAAAGTGTGAAATTTCCCCTTTTTTCTTTTTTTCCATACAATATGATCAAAGGACATAATAAGTGCCCGTAGTCTAAGAATCACCCAATAACTGTGGAGATATAATCTCTCCAACTAGTCCTCATACCTGCCAACATGTGAATTTACCAATGTGGGACACCCACACGTTGCTGCAAGCACCAAGGGCGCGAAGCGTAACTAGGGAGGTCGGGGGCATGCTTGGACCCACACACATGCTGGACTAATGAGCGTCTCGTACATACTCATGGGGGACATGGGCGTAAATACCAGGAATCTCTGCAGCTCTGAGTCCTGGGTCTTCCCCGGGTTCTCCTCCCTGTTGAATGTGCCTGGAACACCTCCCTAGGTAGACGCAGAGGAGGCATCCTTACCAGATGTCAGAACCACCTCAGCTGTCTCAACACGACAGAGCAGTGGCTCTACTCCGAGCTCTTCATGAATAACTGAGCTTGTCACCCTATCTCTAAGGGAGACTCCAGCCACCCTCTTGAGGAAACCTTTTTCTGCCAGATAGAGGGAGTTCCAATGAGTGAACGTGGAACGCGGAAGTGAAAGCGGTTAAGCACAATGATCTGGCATCAAAGAACAGAAATAGCAGGAGTTAAATAGAGAGTGTGATCACAGTAAATCAGACACAGATACGGGAGACAAGCAGGAAAAGGGTGTGGCAAACAGAGGGAACAGACACATCCCAAATCAAAGCACACAGCGAAAGTCCAGTGTGTGCAGACAAAGAAACACACAAGAACTGAATACTAAATAATACTCAACACAACATCAAACAAAACCCCAACTGTGACACAGTATTTGGTGTAAGAAGCTCCTGTTTTTTTTTTGTTTTTTTTTGTATAATTACTTTATTCTTAAATATTACAAATAGTAAGCCAATGATAGTAATAATATACTATTAATAAATGTTATTTTTTTCAAAGTATTATTGGGTGATTCTTTAACTACGGGCACTATTGGCCTTGTAAATGTAATTTCCACCACACCATTGCCTTACAATATAAAGCGCCTTGGGGCAACTGTTGTGATTTGGCGCTATATACGTGTGCTCTGATGTCATTGTTTATCTCCATAGAAACTACCCACACAATCTTTCATGCAAACTTTTTAAAGGGACATTATTGTTGTGGTGGAAATTACAGCAATAGTGTGGGACAACTACATTTCGTTTAAAAAAATCACAACAGTTGTATGACATTGAATACCCCAATTATGTTTTGATTATTTTACTGATATTCAGAGATATTTTAAAACATTACAAAAAACATTTTTTACTATTCATTCTCATCGTTGAAGATCATAAGTCTGGGTGTGGGACAAGCACAAAATGGCGATATTTACATATAATGATGCTGAAAAAAGGTGAAAAAGTCATCATAGACTACTAGGACAAATTTCTTAAAACACTTTCATTGTAAAGATAACTATAAAAGTGTGAAATTTCCCCTTTTTTCTTTTTTTCATAAAATATGATCAAGGGACATAAAAGTGCCCGTAGTCTAAGAATCCAGCACAATAAGATCTGTAAATATCTACACTGGATATGGTATGCAAGGAATTGGAGGTGCAAGTCAAGGAAAATGTCTGGGAGCATGAGCCAGCACCAGTCTCATCCAACGGAAAAGTGACTATCTTCTATGACAAAGAGATCCCAGCAGGAAGACATATCGAAGGAGGTGCAATAAAACCTGATATTGTCATCTGGAACAAGCAAGATAAGACAGCAAAAATTATTGATGTGACAGTCCCCAATGACTATGAGAGAGAAAACTGACCCACCTTTCGTCAAAAAAGTGACAGCTGCCAATCAAAATCGACCACGTCACTAAGCCCCGCCCCTCTATGACGTCATAGCCAATCAGAATCGATGACGTCACTATGTCCCGCCCCTAAGCCCCTCCCCTAGTCCCGCCTTCGAGCCCCGCCCCTTATGACGTCACAGCCAATCATAATAGATGACGTCACTATGCCCCGCCCCTGGTTTCCACCTCCAAGCCCCCGCCCCTTATGACGTCACATCCAATCAGAGTCGATGACGTCAGTATGTCCCGCCCCTAAGCCCCGCCCCCGGCTCCTCCCCTAGTTCCGCCCCTGGCTCCTCCCCTAGCCCCACCCCCAAGCTCCTCCCCTAACCCCGGCCAAGCACCGCCTCCAAGCCATACCTCCCCTCCCACCCAGGGTCTAATATTTTAATGTCACTTTATTTCATGAATTAAAGAATGATTAAAAATACCTAGATCTTTTTAATGTATTAAAGAATTAACTAATTCTGAAATAATTAAACATAAATCAGTGTCTATTATTTAATGCCCCTTTAATATTTTTAATTCTTAAATTATTACGTTTCCTTTTCTGTTTTTTAAATCGTAAATTAAAGAAGGGGTACAAATAGCCGTCTCTCGGCTGTAAGTCTTTGCAGCAAGACGGTCAAATACCCACGCATAGAGCCGCTCGCGGAAACATGACCCCACGGCTGTAAAACCTGTTGCAGACGCTGTGTCAGTGTGTGTGCGTGCGTGTGTGTGTGTGTGCGTGCGTGCGTGTGTGTGCGTGTGTGTGTGTGTGGCGGGACACCCGCTGAGCGGAGATGCTGCCCCGAGGTGATGAACCCGAAGAACAATAAACAATGCTCCTTATCACTCACGCCAAAGGATGTTTCAATAAACAAAGCTCCTTATCACTCACGCCAAATGGTGTTTCTTTTAAGATATTACCCGATCATCATGGTGCGCGGGACACCCGCTGATCGGAGATGCCGCCCAGAGGTGATGAAGGCGGAAAAAAACAAAGTTTCTTCTCCGTCACTCCCGGCAGGGTGGCTGGGTGTCAGGCCAGATGGTATTTTTTAGAGCAAAAGGTACCAGTAAGTGTTTTTCACAAAAAACCTCGTTTGAAAAACAATTTACCCTTTTCAACAATATTATAGGAAAGAACACAGGCTGTATAAGGTTTAGAATATGTGCTTTATTACATTCATTAAAGTCACACACAGAGAAAAAAGCAATTGTTCATGTTTATTAAACACAGCATACGTGAAGGAAAACATTAAGAAAAAAGTATTTGGTCCACTTACATGAAGAAAAAAAGTATACGTTCATGTTTATTAAACACAACATACGTGAAGGAAAACATTAAGAAAAAAGTACTTGTTCCAGTTACCTGAAGAAAAAAGCATATTTTCATGGTTATTAAACACAAATTTGGTCCACTTACATGAAGAAAAAAGCATACGTCCATGTTTATTAAAGGGTAACCATCAGGCTGTCGCTGTAAATTAGCTGATAGATGATTATTGTGTCTCCAGCTGCGTATAATAAACTCAAGTCTGCTCAGTGCCACTTTTCTAAGGCAACAAGTTCGCATATTTTTTTTGTAAAGTCAACTTATTATATTTTACACATTTTGGGATTCAAACATCAAATCCTTATCTTATCTCAACACTTCACGGTAATGTTCACATGCCAGCAGCTTGGATGTTAAGTCCTAAATCTAAACATTTTCTTTGCTCACTTGTATTGCTGCAAGTTCCTGCTTTACCACCTCATTCTGACCAAGAAACATCTGAAGTGGGTCAAAAAAATAACTGAAACTGTTCTTGAAAGCAGCTTTCTCCTGGTTAGTTTTTAATACACCCTGAAGACATCAAGATTCTCTGATCAGATTTCTTGGGAGACTTTCTAAAAGGGAGACATGTATTGTTTTAATATGAAAATCAGCCGTCAGCATTTATGTCAAGTGTTCCCTGAAAATCACAGATAACTGAATGACGGAGAACTGAAGCAACAACTTTGAAGTTTCAAATAAAACAGGGTTCATCAGCTTTTTCTGGTTTATCAGAATCTGAATCAGAACAGCTTTTAATGGCCAAGTATCCACAGAATACATGGAATTTGACTTTGGTTTGAGCCGCACTCTCTCTGTACACTGTAAATGCATGCAAACATACAAACGAATTAAGTTAACCGGACTCAGTTTTCAAGCTGTAGCTTCAAGAAAATTAAGTTGACCTGAATATGATGAATGAACAAAACTATTTTGAGAATTAAGCCGTCACTTGCTGGATGCTCACAGTAAATACATTACTGTAATTTATTTTTTTCAGTACAGCAAAATAAACAAGTTACTGTAATCTAGATTTTAAGTGTATTTGAGTACTGCACACTCGCAATAATTAAGGTAATCAAATCTGCTTCAAGACAACATAAATTACTTTGTAAGGCAGCAAGTTTGCATTTTTTGATTATTTTCATTTTTAGTAAAGTCATCTTATTATTTTTTACAGTGTAAGGCATGTAGAAATACCCTAACAGCGAATAATCCGCAGTAAAAATTGTACAACGTGTTTTTAAAAACCGCTTGTAATTATGAAGAAACTAGTTTAGCTAACAACTGCTACAGAAAGGTGAACATTTATTAAAATGAATCTGAAATACACGAGTTGACCAACATCAGGAGGGTAAGAGTTCTAATGTTAAAACTCACTGTTGTTACTCCGCTGTTTTATGATTTGTAAAAAGCTGCACCAGGCACTTGAAAGTTGCACATTTCCGACCAATTCTGTCAAAAAACATTAACAGCCTGTGAGCCGACACACTGCTGTCAGTGTGACAAGAGGAAAGTGTGTCATGTAGAATCTGTGCATTTGTTCAGAGCGTATAATTATAAATCTCAAGTCGTTTTAAACGTGGATAAAGATTTAAATGCGGTTGTTTTGCAGAAGTTCCACTGAAAACACACAGAAGCTGTAATTTTTACAATTCACACGCCGTATCTTTGATAGAAACAGTCGGTGGTCATTTATTGAGAAATCTAACTGGCGGAGGGTTTTACGCTTTAAACGCTTATTTGGTTGTGAAAAGCTCCACAAAAACTTCTACTTTTCGAGCTGATGCTGACTGTTTGCATAAATTTTTGGCTGAGTGGGGAAACGTCTGACATTATATAGCCAATATGGTTTTTTTTCTTACTTTACGGACCTTTAAAAACTTTAGTCATATTACTAAATCATTGTTTTCCTTTTTTCTTACCTCATGAAGGCGACTCTCTCTCCGGCTCCCCGTGTCGTCTAATAACCCTCTGGGCTTCATTTGTCTTCTTCTTCTCGTTAAACCAGAATAAACTTTTTATGCATCGCAATTATTCTCTCTCAAAAACATTCATTAATACCAGTCCAAAATATCCTCGAACCTCCGGGCATCTTGCAGGAGCGACGGTCACGTCTCGCCACAAACTGAAAGAAAAGATGCGACTTATTAAATATTTAGCCTACACTTTAAAAAAAAAAAACGTCATGATGTGATTTTTTTCTTCTTACCGTGTAACACGAGTCCGTCCCCGCGGCGCCCTGTTGACGGTTCGACAGACCTCCGTCGGTTAGAACACACCAGCTCCGCGTTATTAACCTGTATTTTTAATATAAATGAGATTTCAGAGGGTTTACTATCTCTGCTGCTGTGTCTGGGGGAAAAAACTTGATTAAACAGCGTTAAATAAACTCCTAACAGAATATCCACAAACTGTAACACAGACCATACTTATTAATGAAATATTTACACTTTAAAAGTTATGAGCTGATTTTCTTACGTCATAAAGGAGAGTCTGTCCCTGGCCTGTCGTGTCGTCTAAATGATCCTCGGGGGTTAATTTGTCAGGCCGAATTCTTCTGCTCCATCAGAATAAACTTTTCTCACCGTGGGGCTCTATATCTAACAAAAAAACATCATTTAAAAAAATGTTTACCGCCGAGGATCTTTTTTTTTTAAAAAAAAACAGAAGCATTTCTATCAAAAGATTACTTAATTCACTTGCCGTGAAAGACTTTCGCACTCTGAAGAAAAAGAAAACTTCATTCCGAGAGAATGAACGTCTGCTCCAGTCAGCGGCTGGAATGAAGGAAAAACACTGCAGCAGGAGGCGGGACAGAAAACTGGACCAGCCTCCAAAACAAGCTCATTACCCACAGGTATCAGGTTTTATGGTGGACCCAAAAAACACACGTAATCATCGATCAGGGGATTTAGCCTGACACCTCGAACCCAGGGACACAGCAGGACCTCATAAAAATATTGCTTCAAACGGGATCTGTGACGCTGGCCCGGTTTGTCAAAAGAGGTGCGACCTTTTGCGCTAAACACCCCAAATACACACACACAGGCACACACTTTTAAGAGCAAATATCCCCAGACCCGCGCGTGTAGTGGTCCCATACTATGAACAAAAGCGGATGGATAGCAAAGTCATGACGGATAATACAGAAATAGTGGACCTTTAATAGTTGCACTAAAAGAATAAAACGCTACTCACAGGAGAATTAGTTTTCCCAGCTTCAGCCTGTCTTATTCCAGACATGTCAGAAACCACATGAACAAAACATCTACATATCTTTAACACCAAAGAGATTTAAATATATCCGTACATACATATGTACATACTCATATTTTTTCCCATTTCTATTTCCATGTTTCCTTTTTGTGAATATTTACAAATAAAATAAAGGTCACTGCGTGTATTAAATATATATCAGCGCCACCGGGGCGTCGTACCAAGATGTGCTGTCTTTATACACCGAAAATACTATCGCAAACCATGATCTGGTTTCTGATTTTGTGAAAAGATATCGTAACTGCCTTAAGAAAAGGGGTAATACCTCCTGTATCCAGCTACAAGGACCTTCGCACACTTTTAAATGCTGTGACAGCTTGTGTTAACCTTTGATCCTAATTTTTTTTTTTTTATGTTTTTTCACGTGAAAATGTAACCCCTGTCTTGGGACAACCTCCCGATCATACCTTTTAAAGTTTTATCGCGTTTGCACGCTTTAAAACATTGTTATTAAGTACAGAAAGAAGTGTTAATCTTTGATCCTAAATTTTTAAAAAATTTTTTTGTCACCTGAAAATGGGTTGGATGTGTGAGAGCAGCCTTCCGATCATACCTTTAAAGTTTTACCGCGTTTGGATAATTTAAAACGTCGTTATTAAGCGCAGAAGAAGCGTTGACCTTTGACCTTGAATTTTTTATGCGCGTTTTTTTGTGAAAAAATGCTTCTGGTGTGTTGAGAACGCTCTCCCGATCATACCTTTAAAGTTTTACCGCGTTTGGACGTGTTTAAAAATTGTCACGGCTCGTGTTAATCTTTGATCCTAAAATTTTTTAATGTTTTTTTTGCCTGAAAACGGACCGGATGTGTTGAGAGCGGCCTCCCGATCATACCTTTAAAGTTTTATCGCGTATGCACGCGTTTAAATATTGTCCCTCACATAAAACATGTTCAAGCTAAAATATCTAAAAATATTTCTAGTACCCTCAACAAAGCAAAAATATTTATTGAATTACAAAGCTCTACATATTTTATATCATTCACTTGTTTCGCCATATCTGAATTACTGCGTGGACGTTTGAGGCAACATTTACAAATCCTCACTTCGACCATTACCTTTATGATACCTTGTCAGTATTCATGACAGCCAATTAAGCAGTGTCTTTACTATAACCTTGATTAGCAATTTTAATGCGTATTCTTTATTCTATACAACATATAGCCTATTGAAATGATGTAAACTAAGGTGCAGCAATACAAATTCTATGGAGAGACTTACATGATTAATTATAACATTTATTAAAATAAGGGCTTACTTTCATCAATCAGCAACTCCGTCACTACATAAACGGAAAGTTCACCCCTTAAAAGTCAAAATTTAAACACTGCTGACAAGACGAGCGGGAGTAGAGCGTTCTTAGTCACCTATATGAAATTCCACTCAAGATCCATCAGGTTCTTGAGCAGTGTGGCTACCTGGGGATTCACCGTGGTCGACTTTTTTTAACAAGTCTACCCGTCCTTTTGGAAGTGGTCATGCCGCGGCAGGTCTTTGTCACCCTTTCAGGATTGATCCCAATGTATCACCTGAAAAAACGGTAGTCCGAGATCGGAGGTTGGACATAAATAAAATCTCCAATATAGAGCACGGCTGGGTAATAAAATCAGAACTATGTTTAACCAGATACATTGATGAGATGGCTATTGGCGCATTCCAAACATATGGACATACAGGATTGTTGATAAACAATCACTAGTAATTTGGACAGGATCTTCAGCATCTTCTTTGTCTTTTAGCCGTTCCCGTTAGGGGTCGCCACAGCAGATCAATTGTTTCCTTCTCACCCTGTCCTCTGTCACACCAACCACCCGCATGTCCTCCCTCAGCCCATCCATGAACCTCCTCTCTGCCCTCCCTCGTTTCCTCCTGCCTGGTGGCTCCATCCTCAGCATCCTTCTCCCTATGGGTCCCTCCTCTGCACGTCCAAACCATCACAATCTCGCCTCTCTGACTCTGTCTCCAAACCGTCCCACCTGAGCCGTCCCTCTGATATGTTCATTCCTATCTTGTCACTCCAAAAGAGGGTTGTTGTTTATAGAAGAAGTGAACCTTCTATCGTTAATTTCATTTCAATTTATGTCATTACAGCACCACGAGAGAGTTGACCATACAATTTAATGTCAAAATTACTGCTGTGAATAGGTCAATTGGAGAAGAAGAGGCTTACTTTTGAATGAAATCAAGTGTGCTGGCAGCCTCCTCTTGGTACTGTAGTACACTGAAATTACAGCGTCACAGTTACACGCTCTGTCCCATCTGAAATATGAAATTGGAGTTATTTCAGAAAGCATCTTGAAAATATCTCTAATCGGGTTAACATTCATGCTTTGCTGGGATGACTATAACTTCGGCTCATCTGATGCGAATGCGCAAATTCACCAAATACCAAGCAGTGTTATTAGATCATGGGCAGGGTGAGGGTCTTCTCGATGTCAGCCTATGGAAGATGACTATAGGGTACAGAAAATATATACATGTTGTGAGAATATTATTCAATGCAATAAAAATTTAAGAAAGAAGAGGAACAAACTTACATCTGCAAGAAGGACAAGTCCATCCGTGGGCTCTCTGAAATAGACCATCAGCAGCCGGACCACATGGAGTGTCACCTTAGCATCCTGCAAGAACCATCTGAACATCTTTGTCAGCAGTTTTGCTCGAAAGTATTCCACAATAGCTCTTCATATTCTTCCACGGTGAGTTCCAGGAGACGCAGCGCATGAAGGTTGTGAGAAGCTCAAAACGAGAATAGGTGCCCCTCTTTTGGCTGAATTTTGGACTTTTAAGGGGTGAACTTTCCGTTTATGTAGTGACGGAGTTGCTGATTGATGAAGTAAGCCCTTATTTTAATAAATGTTATAATTAATCATGTAAGTCTCTTCCATAGAATTTGTATTGCTGCCCTTAGTTTACATCATTTCAATAGGCTATATGTTGTATAGAATAAAGAATACGCATTAAAATTGCTAATCAAGGTTATAGTAAAGACACTGCTTAATTGGCTGTCATGAATACTGACAAGGTATCATAAAGGTAATGGTCGAAGTGAGGATTTGTAAATGTTGCCTCAAACGTCCACGCAGTAATTCAGATATGGCGAAACAAGTGAATGATATAAAATATGTAGAGCTTTGTAATTCAATAAATATTTTTGCTTTGTTGAGGGTACTAGAAATATTTTAGATATTTTAGCTTGAACATGTTTTATGTGGGGACAATATTTAAACGCGTGCATACGCGATAAAACTTTAAAGGTATGATCGGGAGGGCCGCTCTCAACACATCCGGTCCGTTTCAGGCAAAAAAAAACATTAAAAAAATTTTAGGATCAAAGATTAACACGAGCCGTGACAATTTTAAAACACGTCCAAACGCGGTAAAACTTTAAAGGTATGATCGGGAGAGCGTTCTCAACACACCAGAAGCATTTTTTCACAAAAAAAAACGCGCATAAAAAATTCAAGGTCAAAGGTCAACGCTTCTTTCTGCGCTTAATAACGACGTTTTAAATTATCCAAACGCGGTAAAACTTTAAAGGTATGATCGGAAGGCTGCTCTCACACATCCAACCCATTTTCAGGTGACAAAAAAAATTTAAAAATTTAGGATCAAAGATTAACACTTCTTTCTGTACTTAATAACAATGTTTAAAGCGTGCAAACGCGATAAAACTTTAAAAGGTATGATCGGGAGGTTGTCCCAAGACAGGGGTTACATTTTCACGTGAAAAAAACATTAAAAAAAAAAATTAGGATCAAAGGTTAACACAAGCTGTCACAGCATTTAAAAGTGTGCGAAGGTCCTTGTAGCTGGATACAGGAGGTATTACCCCTTTTCTTAAGGCAATTACGATATCTTTTTCACAAAATCAGAAACCAGATCATGGTTTGCGATAGTATTTCGGTGTATAAAGACAGCACATCTTGGTACGACGCCCCGGTGGCGCTGATATATATTTAATACACGCAGTGACCTTTATTTTATTTGTAATATTCACAAAAAGGAAACATGGAAATAGAAATGGGAAAAAATATGAGTATGTACATATGTATGTACGGATATATTTAAATCTCTTTGGTGTTAAAGATATGTAGATGTTTTGTTCATGTGGTTTCTGACATGTCTGGAATAAGACAGGCTGAAGCTGGGAAAACTAATTCTCACTGTGAGTAGCCGTTTCATTCTTTAGTGCACTATTAAAAGGTCCACTATTTCTGTATTATCCGTCATGACTTTGCTATCCATCCGCTTTTGTTCATAGTATGGGACACTACACGCGCGGGTCTGGGGATATTTGCTCTTAAAAGTGTGTGCCTGTGTGTGTGTATTTGGGGTGTTTAGCGCAAAAGGTCGCACCTCTTTGACAAACCGGCCAGCGTCACAGATCCCGTTTGAAGCAATATTTTTATGAGGTCCTGCTGTGTCCCTGGGTTCGAGGTTGTCAGGCTAAATCCCCTGATCGATGATTACGTGTGTTTTTTTGGGGTCCACCATAAAACCTGATACCTGTGGGTAATGAGCTTGTTTTGGAGGCTGGTCCAGTTTTCTGTCCCGCCTCCTGCTGCAGTGTTTTTCCTTCATTCCAGCCGCTGACTGGAGCAGAACGTTCATTCTCTCGGAATGAAGTTTTCTTTTTCTTCAGAGTGCGAAAGTCTTTCACGGCAAGTGATTAAGTAATCTTTTGATAGAAATGCTTCTGTTTTTTTTTTTTTAAAAAAAAGATCCTCGGCGATAAACATTTTTTTTAAATGATGTTTTTTGTTAGATATAGAGCCCCACGGTGAGAAAAGTTTAGTCTGATGGAGCAGAAGAATTCGGCTGAAAATTAACCCCGAGGTATCATTTAGACGACCGACAGGCCAGGGACAGACTCTCCTTTATGACGTAAGAAAATCAGCTCATAACTTTTTAAAGTGTAAATATTTCATTAATAAGTATGGTCTGTGTTACAGTTTGTGGATATTCTGTTAGGAGTTTATTTACGCTGTGTTAATCAAGTTTTTTCCCCAGACACAGCAGCAGAGATAGTAACCCTCTGAAATCTCATTTATATTAAAAATACAGGTTAATAACGCGGAGCTGGTGTGTTCTAACCGACGGAGGGTCTTTCGAACCGTCAACAGGGCGCCGCGGGGACGGACCGTGGTTACACGGTAAGAAGAAAAAAATCACATCATGACGTTTTTTTTTTTAAAGTGTAGGCTAAATATTTAATAAGTCGCATCTTTCTTTCAGTTTGTGGCGAGACGTGACCGTCGCTCCTGCAAGATGCCCGGAGGTTCGAGGATATTTTGGACTGGTATTAATGAATGTTTTTGAGAGAGAATAATTGCGATGCATAAAAAGTTTATTCTGGTTTAACGAGAAGAAGAAGACAATGAAGCCCAGAGGGTTATTAGACGACACGGGGAGCCGGAGAGAGAGTCGCCTTCATGAGGTAAGAGAAAAAAAGGAAACAATGATTAGTATATGACTAAAGTTTTTAAAGGTCCGTAAAGTAAGAAAAAAAAACCATATTGGCTATATATGTCAGACGTTTCCCCACTCAGCCAAAAATTTATGCAAACAGTCAGCATCAGCTCGAAAGATAGAAGTTTTTGTGGGCTTTTCACAACCAAATAAGCGTTTAAAGCGTAAAACCCTCCGCCAGTTAGATTCTCAATAAATGACCACCGACTGTTTCTATCAAAGATACGGCGTGTGAATTGTAAAAATTACAGCTTCTGTGTGTTTCAGTGGAACTTCTGCAAAACAACCGCATTTAAATCTTTATCCACGTTAAAACGACTTGAGATTTATAATTATACGCTCTGAACAAATGCACAGATTCTACATGACACACTTTCCTCTTGTCACACTGACAGCAGTGTGTCGGCTCACAGGCTGTTAATGTTTTTGACAGAATTGGTCGGAAATGTGCAACTTTCCAAGTGCCTGGTGCAGCTTTTTACAAATCATAAAAACAGCGGAGTAACAACAGTGAGTTTTAACATTAGCAACTCTTACCCTCCTGATGTTGGTCAACTCGTGTATTTCAGATTCATTTTAATAAATGTTCACCTTTCTGTAGCAGTTGTTAGCTAAACTAGTTTCTTCATAATTACAAGCGGTTTTTAAAAAACACGTTGTACAATTTTTTACTGGCGGATTATTCGCTGTTTAGGGTATTTCTAAATGCCTTGACACTGTAACAAAAATAATAAGATGGACTTTACTAACTAAATGAAAATAATCAAAAAATGGCAAACTTGCTGCCTTACAAAGTAATTTATGTTGTCTTGAAGCAGATTGATTACCTTAATTATTGCGAGTGTGCAGTACTCAAATACACTTAAAATCTAGATTACAGTAACTTGTTTATTTTGCTGTACTGAAAAAATAAATTACCGTAATGTATTTACTGTGAGCATCCAGCAAGTGACGGCTTAATTCTCAAAATAGTTTGTGTCATTCATCATATTCAGGTCAACTTAATTTTCTTGAAGCTACAGCTTGAAAACTGAGTCCGGTTAACTTAATTCGTTTGTATGTTTGCATGCCTTTACAGTGTACAGAGAGAGTGCGGCTCAACCAAAGTCAAATTCCATGTATTCTGTGGATACTTGGCCATTAAAAAGCTTGTCTGATTCAGATTCTGATAAACCAGAAAAAGCTGATGAACCCTGTTTTATTTGAAACTTCAAAGATTGTTGCTTCAGTTCTCCGTCATTCAGTTATCTGTGATTTCAGGGGAACACTGGACAGAAAATGCTGACAGGCTGATTTTCATATTAAACAATACATGTCTCCCTTTTGGAAAGTCTCCCAAGAAATCTGATCAGAGAATCTTGATGTCTTCAGGGTGTATTAAAAACTAACCAGGAGAAAGCTGCTTTCAAGAACAGTTTCAGTTATTTTTTGACCCACTTCAGATGTTTCTTGGTCAAATGAGGTGGTAAAGCAGGAACTTGCAGCGATACAAGTGAGCAAAGAAAATGTTTAGATTTAGGACTTAACATCCAAGCTGCTGGCATGTGAACGTTACCGTGAAGTGTTGAGATAGGATTTGATGTTTGAATCCCAAAATGTGTAAAATATAATAAGTTGACTTTACAAAAAAAAATATGCGAACTTGTTGCCTTAGAAAAGTGGCCTTTGAGCAGACTTGAGTTTATTATACGCAGCTGGAGACACAATAATCATCTATCAGCTAATTTACAGCGACAGCCTGATGGTTACCCTTTAATAAACATGGACGTATGCTTTTTTCTTCATGTAAGTGGACCAAATTTGTGTTTAATAACCATGAAAATATGCTTTTTTTCTTCAGGTAACTGGAACAAGTACTTTTTTCTTAATGTTTTCCTTCACGTATGTTGTGTTTAATAAACATGAACGTATACTTTTTTTCTTCATGTAAGTGGACCAAATACTTTTTTCTTAATGTTTTCCTTCACGTATGCTGTGTTTAATAAACATGAACAATTGCTTTTTTCTCTGTGTGTGACTTTAATGAATGTAATAAAGCACATATTCTAAACCTTATACAGCCTGTGTTCTTTCCTATAATATTGTTGAAAAGGGTAAATTGTTTTTCAAACGAGGTTTTTTGTGAAAAACACTTACTGGTACCTTTTGCTCTAAAAAATACCATCTGGCCTGACACCCAGCCACCCTGCCGGGAGTGACGGAGAAGAAACTTTGTTTTTTTCCGCCTTCATCACCTCTGGGCGGCATCTCCGATCAGCGGGTGTCCCGCGCACCATGATGATCGGGTAATATCTTAAAAGAAACACCATTTGGCGTGAGTGATAAGGAGGCATTTGTTTATTGAAACATCCTTTGGCGTGAGTGATAAGGAGCATTGTTTATTGTTCTTCGGGTTCATCACCTCGGGGCAGCATCTCCGCTCAGCGGGTGTCCCGCCACACACACACACACCCACACACACACACACCACGCACACACACACGCACACACACACACACACACGCACGCACAGCACACACACAGACACAGCGTCTGCAACAGGTTTTACAGCCGTGGTGTCATGTTTCCGCGAGCGGCTCTATGCGTGGGTATTTGACCGTCTTGCTGCAAAGACTTACAGCCGAGAGACGGCTATTTGTACCCCTTCTTTAATTTACGAATTAAAAAACAGAAAAGGAAACGTAATAATTTAAGAATTAAAAATATTAAAGGGGCATTAAATAATAGACACTGATTTATGTTTAATTATTTTCAGAATTAGTTAATTCTTTAATACATTAAAAAGATCTAGGTATTTTAATCATTCTTTAATTCATGAAATAAATGACATTAAAATATTAGACCCTGGGTGGGAGGGGAGGTATGGCTTGGAGGCGGTGCTTGGCCGGGGTTAGGGGAGGGGCTGGGGGGGGGGCTAGGGGAGGAGCCAGGGGCGGAACTAGGGGAGGAGCCGGGGGCGAGGCTTAGGGGCGGGACATACTGACGTCATCGACTCTGATTGGATGTGACGTCATAAGGGGCGGGGGCTGGGGGGGGGGACCAGGGGGGGGGGGCTTAGGGGCGGGGCATAGTGACGTCATCGATTATGATTGGCTGTGACGTCATAAGGGGCGGGGCTCTGGAGGCGGGACTAGGGGAGGGGCTTAGGGGCGGGACTAGTGACGTCATCGATTCTGATTGGCTATGACGTCATAGAGGGGGCTGGGCTTAGTGACGTGGTCGATTTGATTGGCAGCTGTCACTTTTTGACGAAAGGTGGGTCAGTTTTCTCTCTACTATGGCCTGAATAGACCTGAAGGGGTTAGCCAATGTAAATGTGGTACCCAGTACCAAGTGAGGATGGCTGGATCAGGTTCATGAGCACATATGACAATCTGTGCTCACTTGCGGTCATGGTCTTGCCAGTTGATCACAGCCCACTCGTGGGGTGAGTGGGCTGTGATCAAACACACGTGGGGTTAGTGAACACGTGGGGTTCGTGACTTCTGATTGGTGGAAAATTCACAAGCCAGCCAACCAATGAGGAAGGAGGAGTCATATTTCTTCCCACCGCTGTCGCTGCTACTGTAGAGAAGGAAATGATCTTTTGGTTGCATGTGTGTACATAAACGCACAGCGAAAAATGACTAATATTCATGAAAACGCATGGTGTAAAAAAATATAGTCAAGTTATATTAGGCCTATTAACAGAATTTAAAAAGTGCTATAAAGGTTGAAGTCTCCACGTTCAACACGCATTTAAAGGGAGCCTCAGAGTGCAGCAGTTTGTTACGTCTGCTTAACTAGGTCATGTGACTTTTTACGCGAGGGCGCGTCATTCAACTCCAGAGGGTTAAAAGAAAACTTTGCATTTTAATGTCAGTGTCAGTTTTATTTATATAGCACATTTACAACAACAGCAGCTGCCCAAAGTGCTTCACAGTAAAAACAATATCAAAAACCATACCACAAAAACAGAATTAAAATTCCAAAATATACAAAAACACATAAAACCAGACACACACAGCTTAAATTGTATTAAAAGCCAAAGCATAAAAATTAGTCTTAAGAACAGATTTAAAAGACTTTAGAGATGGAGCAGCTCTGATGTGCAAAGGCAAACTGTTCCAAAGTTTAGGCGCAGCCACCGAAAAAGCCCGATCACCTCAAGTTTTTAATCGAGATCTGGGCACATTTAATAAAAGCTGGCTTTCTGACCTCACTGATCTGACCGGAACATAAGGAGTCAAAAGCTCAGAGAGGTATTTGGGAGCCAAACCATTTAAACACTTGAACACAAGCAGCAGGATCTTAAAATCAATCCTAAATGTGACTGGGAGCCAGTGGAGCGAGGCTAACACAGGGGTGATGTGCTCTCGCTTCCTCATCCCTGTGAGCAGTCGTGCAGCAGTGTTCTGAACCTGCTGCAGACGCTTTAGAGACGACTGGTCCAGTCCACAGTAGAGTGAGTTACAATAATCTAGACAAGATGTTATAAACAAATGAATAACTCGCTCAAAATCACACGCTGGGAGGTAAGCCTTCACTTTTCTCAAGATTCTGAGTTGGTAGAAACTGGCCTTTACCACAGAATTAATTTGCTTGTCCATTTTGAAGGAGCTGTCAAAAATGACCCCCAAATTTCTGACAGAATCATGCACACAGGAAGACAAAGGACCAAGCACATCATATGAACCAGATGACCATGCAGGGCCAAAACCAACTATTTCAGTTTTATTCTCAATGGGCCTCATGTATCAACGTTGCATACGGCGATATTTGAGCGTATATGGGGTGTACGCCAAAATGGCTGCGCTACTTGGCATTTATCAATGTGGTCGTTGGCGTACGCTGCGCTGAAAATATACACCAGGTCGAGAGGTGGCGTAAATTATACACCAAAATGAACCAGCACTGGAATCCACATAAAAATGAAGATGATCAACATGATAAACAGTGCCGTTATACAAATCAATGCATATGTTACATAAATAACACTTTCCTGATTATACTACATAATCAATACAAATCCCGCTGTTGTTATGGAACACGATCCGTGGCTACAGCGCTGACTGGAAGGAAAGCGCTGCTCGCCTTTTTCTCCAGACTTCGAGCCTGGAGCCAGAGCAGCGCTGAGCTTAACTTCATGTGGTGTGATCATTTTAGACAATGAAATTGATAATTACAACTGTAGTTTCGTCATTCCCTTAATTCGCCCATACTGCAACCAGGTTTTGTCATCTCCATTCGGTTGACACAATAAAATAAATACAGAAATACATTTAAAAAAAATAAAGAAATCTGACAGATTAGGCGTGTCTTATTAATTGAGCGAGCAAATATCCACGTCAAGAATTATTGATGTGAAAAGAGAATACAGTGGTCCCTCGCTATAACGCCGTTCACCTGTCATGGCCTCGGAGTCTCGCGGAGTATTAGTCCAATTTTGCATGCCTTTTTTTTTTTTTTTTTACAGTGTTCTGTGTTCTGCGTATCTGTTTATCATCTGTTTACGGAAACAAACACCTGCAGCAGCGAGATGTGAGTGGAAAAGGCGTGGCGTCAGGACGCAGAGGCCCGATCTGTGAAATACTGGTCAGTCACTATTAATAATTTCTTATGTGTCCGACCTTGTTCGTTGATGGTTAAAATTAATTCGTTAGTTCTAAATACCATCATAATTATTTATAGGAAAACGTTCTATTTTTATTTCTCAAACAAATGTTTGGGCCTGAAAACAGTTTGGTATTATTTTCCTACTAAGGTTTGAACTTTGAGAGTGTTTACACACGAGAGAAAAGTGAGAAAATGTTCATGCCTGATTGAGAAAGTGTATAAACTGTGTAGTGAGGGGTTTTACAGCTTTGAAACGTCTATAATAATTGTAAAAAATAACACTGACTACATCACGGTTTCGCATATTACGGGCTATTTTTTAGAACGTAACTCCAGCGATTAATGAGGGACCACTGTAACACTTTATTGATTATATACTACAAAACAATTGATGCGACGGCCGCTTTTGACGCTCTATTGGCACCGTCGTGATTGGTGGAGTTCTTTTTCATTGCCGTCTTCCATGTCGTAAAATGAGGGTGTGTCTGAAGCGGAGTCTGAATATTTATGGCGTGTTTATTACAATTACGATCGTTTCCACCCGCCGCATTTATCAAGATCACGTCAGGCGTACGCCAGAAATGGGCAGGTGCGCACTGCTTGATACATGTCACGGCGACTTTGGTGTATTTCAAGTTTACGCCGTAAATTTACGCCATAAGTGCGCAACATTGATACATGAGGCCCATTGAGAATTAGAAAGTTTTGAGCCAACCAAGTTTTCACTTCCTGCAGACAATTTCCCAAAATAGTAAGAGAATTTGATGGGAGCTTAAGTGGCAGATAGATTTGCAGGTCATCAGCATAAAAATGAAAGGCCAAGTTGTATTTCTGAATATGATGCCAAGTGGCAGCATATACAGTGAAAAAAGAGCAGGACCCAAAACAGCCTTGTGGAACACCTTAATTTAAGGGTGCTGAGCTGGACTGGTGTGGCCCAAGGTGCACAGAGAAACTGGTTTTACATCTGTGTCACTGTGTTAAAGTGTCTGATGCAGCGCTGCTGTTCAGATTAAAGTTACTGTGTGTAGATTTGTGAAAACTGCAGCAAATAAAAGTTCGCAAAAAGTTTCTTTAACCCAATAGATTTTATTTGGTGTTGAATGAAGTAAAAGCTGTAGAATATCTACATATATATATATATAATTTTTTTTTTTTTTTTTTTTTTTTTTACTTTATTCCAGTTGTGGGGCGACAGGCCTTGTCAAGAAAAACCTGAAGAAATACCTTGAAACAATCCCTGGTCACCCAGTTGCTCACTCATGAGGTGCAGTGATCAGCAATTAAGGGAACAATCACCATCTCTCAGGGAGCCCTCAGATACAATGCTGCCAGAAATTTAAAAATAAAAAGTGTCAGACTAAAAGGTGGTGTGAAGGTGTGATGTGTTTGGATGTTCATTGTGTTTAACCTGTCAGTAAGGTGTTGCAGTAGTCGAGGTGTGAGATGGCGTCTGTGTCAGGAGTCCTGCTGCATGCTGGGATACTTTGTGATTCTCTGACTGTTGTAATGTTTTATACCACCGTCACACATAGCCAGAAACATGCAGAATGCCGTCAGAATGATGACTCGGCGCACATCGGAAAATGGTAAATAAATGGTAAATGGAATGCATTTATATAGCACTTTTCCATCTGCATCAGACGCTTAAAGCGCTTTACAATTATGCCTCACATTCACCCCGATGTCAGGGTGCTGCCATACAAGGCACTCACTACACACTGGGAGCAATAGGGGATTAAAGGCCTTGCCCAAGGGCCCTTAGTGATTTTCCAGTCAGGCGGGGATTGAACCATGGATCTTCTGGACTCAAGCCCAACACCTTAACCACTCGACCATCACCTCCCTTAAGTGTCGGGTTTCAGTTGCAAAACGTTCCGACACCCATCTGCGAGAGTCCACACAGTTGGTCAAAATCGGCTAGCGGCCCCAAGTTTGATGCACATATTCAAAACCCTCCAGGCGCTGTTGAGATGGGACACCTATCCAACAGCGGTCCATGTGCAATCTGAGGGCCATCTGACTGCAATTCACATATTTTGATAGCGGCAATTAACAGGATCCAAAACAATTTGAGCGCATACGGGAGAACCCCGAGATAGATCTGGCACGGCTAAGCCTGCCAGTATGACCTGCACATGCCACGCTGGCAGTAAAATTCAGCATCAAAAGTGGCCGACAGCTGAGCACGTACACATGTGCGCCACACGCGCTCGCGCACAGTAGCTGCTTATTCAGCCATTATGAAAATGCACACTGAGCAGTCATTTCCTCATGTCAGCACTTCTACTCTCTCTCTCTCTCTCTCACACACACACACACACACACAGGTATGTGAGGTCAGTGAACCTGGTAAAAGAGGGTGTGAAGGAGTGATTGAATGGGAGTGAGTGACCACACAGATGCTGGCTTAGAAACATATGGCGTGACTCCGGTCCATGCGTTGGTTGTTCTTTGATGTCCAGTACAGGTCCTGTGCAAAGGGAGGAACACAGCGCTCCGGTCTGTGTTTGCCATCCAGACATTTGGAGATCGGGCAGTCTGCAGGGCCTTTTATGGCAATCTGACAGCAGTCTGTTGTCGACGTACGCTGTGGATGCGATCTGACAGGTGTGGACAAGGCAGTCTATCTGCGTTTTGACACGGCTGACCACGCCTCTTTTTCCTCCCGATTGCACCCGGATTATGACCATTTTTGCCGTGTCGACCTGCTTCCTGCACGTTCTGACTATGTGTGACGGTGGATTTAATGTTGAAATAGAACATTTTGGGTAAGATATGAATGTTTTGTGGTGGGGGGTGAAAACTGAAATTCACCCAAAATGTTTTTTTTTTGTTTCCTTCATCACTTATTCATGGATTTTTTTTCTCCTTTTGCTGTGTTCACAATTCTTCCTCACAGAATTTAGAAATTTGTAATTGTGGTGAAAATAGTAAAATTCAACAATAGATTTTCTTCTTCAGTTTCTGATTTTAATTCTGATGGTTTTGTTTGATTCATTTAAACACTGTTCACAAATCTTCATCATAAAACTTTGAATTTTGTTGTAAACAGACTAGTGGTTTGAAAAATAATAAAATTCACTCAAAATGCTTGTTTTCCTCCAATTTCTGATAAATTTAAATTTTTATGCGTTTGTTTGATTCATCAAAGCTCTGTTCTTGAATGCAGAATTTTGAAATTTGAATTTGAGGAAAAATATCAACTGTTGGTCATGAAAACTATGAAAATCACCCAAAATTGAGCATGTTCCTGAATTTCATGTTTTCTAATAGAAAAAAACAAGATGGTATTCAAGAAAATTTAAAGATTTAGAGGAGAACCTCAACTTTCAGCAAAGATATTTCCAGCAAATTTCTGTCTCCTGATACCGTTGACACACTGCTGTCAACATTTCAGCTGGTACTTCAGGTTTTATTCCTGTTTTTTTCCCTGTAACTCCACAACATTTAGTCAAAGATAGTCTACACTATACTGTTTTGAAATCGTTATGATCATACATATAATATGATAAAGCTTTCAGTATGATTGGAACATTTTAAATTTTGTGTTTTCCATTCAGCTGCTCCCATTTTTGTACAGGGTCGCCACAGTGGCTACAGCCAAATCCGCACTGGCATTTGGCACAAGTTTTACGCCAGATGCCCTTCCTGATGCAACTCCAGTGTAACCTGGAGAAACACACAGCTGCTGGTGTTCCAAAGAGGTCTCCCATCTGAGTACTAACCAGGCCCTGCACTGCTTAGTTTCTGAGATCTGACAGGATCAGGCTGACACAGACCAGATCAGCTGCGGAACATTTTAAATTTTGACCGCTGTGTAATTCTTCATTGACCCCTGTAGGTCATGAGAGCTCAGCTCCAGCATACTTCCACATCAGAAAAAAAATAAGTATTAGATACTTTAGAACATGTGTGCCAAATTTCATACTTGACCACAGAATGCACAATCATTTTGCTGATTTGCTGCTCCAGAAGCAGAAATCACATTCAGCATGTGAGAATTCTGAACTTTAACAGGCCGTTATTTTCAAAAGGTATTCATTTTGTATCTTGAGCAGATGTAGTTGTTTTATGTTGAAGCACAAAACGTGACTGAGGAGAAAAAACAGGAGGAATTCATTACACTAAAATATAGAAAAACTTTAGAAGCTGTGTTATCTTTATTCATTCATTTTAAAGCTCAAATATGTTTTGTGGCTCCAGTAGAATTTTATTTGTGGAAGATGGGACAAAAATGTCTCTTTTGACAGTAAAGGTTTCTGCCCCCTGTTCTAACCAGAAGGTTAAATCTGAATTCTTTTTCACTGTTGGGAGTGAGGTTAACTGGCTGCTACTGCATAGTGCTTCTTGCTGGCCTCTATCATACAAAGAGAAGAGGTGATCAGGAAGACAAGAAGACAGAAAATGTGAAGAAGACAGAAAATGTGTAGAAGACAAACCGAAACGTTGCAGCTGTGGAGCAGAACACAGCTTGTGTCGTGGACGTGCAGTCAGCAAAAAACAGCAGACGTCCAGTGTGTAGGACTCTACAAGGGATTATGTCTGCAGAGACAGTGAAGACAGTGTCCAAGCAGCAAGACTGAGCTGAGACAGACAGCACAGACACACAGGTGTTAGAAGATTAAAATGTTTTGTGATGTCTGTCTGTGTGAGACCAGGGAGCAGCCAAGCTGTGTTGTTTATCCATTATCAACCAGTTAACTCAGCCAATAATTTGCATCATTTTTTACCAAAATTGGAGCAACTTTAACTTTTGACCCCCGTACCAACTGAAAGTGACCTTTGTCACCATTTTTGCTGTTTTTGACAATGACAATGACAAAGTTTATTCGGCACACAAAATATTCAAATAGAAAAAAATGAACAATTCCACAAACGCATAAACAAAACTAGTGAGTCCGAAAGGGTGTGGGCTGAAGCAAAGCTTATTAGCGCCCACCCCTGCTAGTACAAGTCCATCAATTCTAATCAGTCATATTTACATAAATACAAATTCACTACTACATGTCGACACACGGACATACACATCAATATACTATTCACTTATAATTATATTTATAGTACCAGATCACAACAAGTCAAATCAAGGCACTTTATGCAAGTAAGGACTAACCTTACCAACCAACCCAACCAATTAATGGTGATGATTTTGTCTGCTGTCGTCTCCAAACAACAAAGTCACTCAGTTATGACAAATTTGCTGCTTTCTGTATTTTGACAAACTCCAGATAAACTCAAGAAACCCTTTAAAAGGACAGAGTTCACTGTTTTTTCCCACTTGTGTGGAAGTTGTAACATTATTATATTTAACTCACCAATTTTCACCTGTAGAGGAATAGCTTACACCATCTGTTATGCTTAGTTATATTACGGGGTAACATATGTTACATGTCATAGAATCCGAAGGGACATCAACCTTGTTTGACCTTTACTTTTAAAACCAAACATTCAACACAGACACAACTATTCCTTTTATTAATCCTGTTAGCTCAACCAATAATTTGCATCACTTTATTGCAAAAATTGGTGCATCTTTAACTTTTGACCCCTGTACAAACTGAAATTGACCTTTGTCATCGTTTTTCCTGTTTTTTCCCTGTAACTCCACAACATTTAGTCAAAGATAGTCTACACTATACTGTTTTGAAATCATTATGATCATACATATAATATGATAAAGCTTTCAGTATGATTGGAACATTTTAAATTTTGTGTTTTCCATTCAGCTGCTCCCATTTTTGTACAGGGTCGCCACAGCGGCTACAGCCAAATCCGCACTGGCATTTGGCACAAGTTTTACGCCAGATGCCCTTCCTGATGCAACTCCAGTGTAACCTGGAGAAACACAGCCCCTGGTGTTCCAAAGATGTCTCCCATCCGAGTACTAACCAGGCCCTACACTGCTTAGTTTCTTAGTTTTTTTACCCCATAACTCCTGATCATTCAGTCATAGATAGTCCAAACTATATCTTTTTGGAATCTTTATGATCAGACAAATAATGTGGTGTAGTTTTCAAAATGATTTGAGCATTTTTAATTTTGACCCCTGTGTAATTCTTCAACTGACCTCTACCTGGCCGCCTATTGAAAATTCAAGTGGCCAGTCGTTTTTTTCAAAAGAGTAATGTCTAAGGAGTATTTGTGCCAACTTTGGTGCTTCCATCACCATTTGCACGATTTTGCTCTAAATATTCTCTTAGCTGCTGCACTACAAGTCTCATTGTCAAGAGAGACCTGTTTAAGTTGGACACAAAATATAACAACTAGTCACAGACAGATAGAGATAACATACTGGAATAAAATTCTAAACACTGACAGGTTCTTATGAGGACACACTGCATTATGGATGTATTGATTATTGTCTGCAGCAGAAACCCGCCTCAGAAAGTGAGACATTGAAAAGGTGCAGGAGCTCCGAATGTTCAGTGGAGCTTTTAAAACATCACCAGTTTCTGCAATGAAAGTGGAAATGGAAGAAATGCTGCTGAGACTGAGAAGAGCTCGGCTCCTGCTCACATACTGGGTCATTGCAGCACTAATCCTGGAAAGAGGATTTTACAGGACTGATGGGAACATCAACAAACTGATTATTAGAGTTTTGGGTGGATCAGAAATACAAGAGTGCAGACTGCAGGTTTGACACACTTAAGTATAAATCAAACTGTGTCACTGTCGGTCGTTCCTCTCTGGAGATTTTTTCTGTGGTCTGTTGATAAAAGGCAGCAGGAAATCTAAAATAATATCAGAAGGGGCGAAAGTACATAACAATAATAGATCAACATCAGTGCAAACTGTAAATATTCACAGACGCCAAAAAAACCCAGAGAATGGAGGCAAAGCTGCATTTTACATCCCTCAGTATGAGGCAGCAGAGAAGAAAAGAAGAAAAAAAAAAACGAGAGGAGAGAAAAGAAAATTAGTGGATGTTTTAAGCACAGAAACACAGAATGTACGCAATCTTTTTTGTTAGAATATTTTCCAATTACAGGATTGAATAAAGCTCCCAACAGTTTTTTTTTCTTAGTCTCTGCGACTCTCCTGTCTATACCCCACACCAGTAGGTAGCGGTAATGCACCTATAAGTTGGTTACAACCGTCATTAAATTTAAAGAAGAAGAGCTGTTTCTTGTTGTCTTCCGAGGCTAAAGCTAGTTAGCTGTAGACGCTGGAAACTCTTCTCTGAACAAATCAAACTTCACTCTGTGATCCTCGAATGTTTTTGAAGCGCTCCAGAAGCACAAAGGTCGACAGTAAACCGGAAGAAAGAAAAGGCGAAGTTAGCACGAAAAGGTGGAACAACTGAGAAGGTTGCTGATACAGCGGCTAACTGCTGCTAATGCCGAGATATTGAGTTGGTAGAAACAAAAAATCGCAGAGCAGCAAGAAGAAACGAGTGGATTTAAAGAAGCGAAGAAACTAGTTAACGTGCTGGATGCTGTTTTCAAACCTGAAGAATGATGATCCAGAGCAGGTTTGTCCACTAAACTTTATTTCAGAACAACTCCACCATCCAGATGATAGCTGTTAGTTTGTGTTGGAGTGAGTGAGGCAAGCTGCACAGATAAACAGATAAAAGTCGACATGAAGAGCAGGAGATTAGATAGGATCTCCTCGCTGACTGGCTAGTTCAAATCAATCAATCAATCAACTTTTTTTCTTATAGCGCCAAATCACAACAAACAGTTGCCCCAAGGCGCTCTATATTGTAAGGCAAGGCCATATAATAATTATGAAAAACCCCAACGGTCAAAACGACCCCCTATGAGCAAGTACTTGGCTACAGTGGGAAGGAAAAACTCCCTTTTAACAGAAGAAACCTCCAGCAGAACCAGGCTCAGGGAGGGGCAGTCTTCTGCTGAGACTGGTTGGGGCTGAGGGAAAGAACCAGGAAAAAGACATGCTGTGAAGGGGGGCAGAGATCGATCACTAATGATTAAATGCAGATGCATCATACGGAGCAGAGAAAGAACAGTGCATCATGGGAACCCCCCCACAGTCTACGTCTAAAGCAGCATAACCAAGGGATGGTCCAGGGTCACCTGATCCAGCCCTAACTATAAGCCTTAGCGAAAAGGAAAGTTTTAAGCCTAATCTTAAAAGTAGAGAGGGTATCTGTCTCCCTGATCTGAATTGGGAGCTGGTTCCACAGGAGGAGCCTGAAAGCTGAAGGCTCTGCCTCCCATTCTACTCTTACAAACCCTAGGAACTACAAGTAAGCCTGCAGTCTGAGAGCGAAGCACTCTAATGGGGTAATATGGTACTACGAGGTCCCTAAGATAAGATGGGACCTGATTATTCAAAACCTTATAAGTAAGAAGAAGAATTTTAAATTCTATTCTAGAATTAACAGGAAGCCAATGAAGAGAGGCCAACACGGGTGAGATATGCTCCTCCTGCTAGTCCCCGTCAGTACTCTAGCTGCAGCATTCTGAACCAACTGAAGGCTTTTTAGGGAACTTTTAGGACAACCTGATAATAATGATTACAATAGTCCAGCCTAGAGGAAATAAATGCATGAATTAGTTTTTCAGCATCACTCTGAGACAAGACCTTTCTGATTTTAGAGATATTGCGTAAATGCAAAAAGGCAGTCCTACATATTGTTTAATATGCGCTTTGAATGACATATCTGATCAAAAATGACTCCAAGATTTCTCACAGTATTACTAGAGATCAGGGAAATGCCATCCAGAGTAACGATCTGGTTAGACACCATGCTTCTAAGATTTGTGGGGCCAAGTACAATAACTTCAGTTTTATCTGAGTTTAAAAGCAGGAAATTAGAGGTCATCCATTCTTTATGTCTGTAAGACAATCCTGCAGTTTAGCTAATTGGTGTGTATCCTCTGGCTTCATGGATAGATAAAGCTGGGTATCATCTGCGTAACGATGAAAATTTAAGCAATACCGTCTAATAATACTGCCTAAGGGAAGCATGTATAAAGTAATAAAATTGGTCCTAGCACAGAACCTTGTGGAACTCCATAATTAACTTTAGTCTGTGAAGAAGATTCCCCATTTACATGAACAAACTGTAATCTATTAGACAATATGATTCAAACCACCGCAGCGCAGTGCCTTTAATACCTATGACATGCTCTAATCTCTGTAATAAAATTTTATGGTCAACAGTATCAAAAGCAGCACTGAGGTCCAACAAAACAAGCACAGAGATAAGTCCACTGTCCGAAGCCATAAGAAGATCATTTGTAACCTTCACTAATGCTGTTTCTGTACTATGAAATACAAACCTGACTGAAACTCTTCAAATAGACCATTCCTCTGCAGGTGATCAGTTAGCTGTTTTACAACTACCCTCTCAAGAATCTTTGAGAGAAAAGGAAGGTTGGAGATTGGCCTATAATTAGCTAAGATAGCTGGGTCAAGTGATGGCTTTTTAAGTAATGGTTTAATTACTGCCACCTTAAAGGCCTGTGGTACATACCAACTAACAAAGATAGATTGATCATATTTAAGATGAAGCATTGAATAATGGTAGGACTTCCTTGAGCAGCCTGGCAGGAATGGGGTCTAATAAACATGTTGATGGTTTGGATGAAGTAACTAATGAAAATAACTCACAGAACAATCGGAGAGAAAGAGTCTAACCAAATACCGGCATCACTGAAAGCAGCCAAAGATAACGATACTCTTGGGATGGTTATGATAATTTTTTCTCTAATAGTCAAAATTTTTGTTAGCAAAGAAAGTCATGAAGTCATTACTAGTTAAAGTTAATGGAATACTCAGCTCAATAGAGCTCTGACTCTTGTCAGCCTGGCTACAGTGCTAAAAGAAACCTGGGTTGTTCTTATTTCTTCAATTAGTGGAGTAGAAGATGTCCTAGCTTTACGGAGGGCTTTTTTATAGAGCAACAAAACTCTTTTTTCCAGGCTGTGAGATCTTCTAAATTAGTGAGACGCCATTTCCTCTCCAACTTACGGGTATCTGCTTTAAGGTACGAGTGTGATTACCACAGAGTCAGACCCATTGAAAGCTCTCTTTTTCAGAGGAGACACATCCAAGGTTGTCTTCAATGAGGATGTAAACTATTGACGAGATACTCTAACTCCCTTACAGAGTTAGGTAGCTACTCTGCTCTGTGTTATGGTAATGACATTAGAGAACATAAAGAAGGAATCATATCCTTAAACCTAGTTACAGCGCTTTCTGAAAGACTTTAGTGTGAAACTTATTCCCCACTGCAGGGTAGTCCATCAGGGTAAATGTAAATGTTATTAAAAAATGATCAGACAGAAGGGAGTTTTCAGGGAATATGTTAAGTCTTCTATTTCCATACCATAAGTCAGAACAAGATCTAAGATATGATTAAAGTGGTGGGTGGACTCATTTACTTTTTGAGCAAAGCCAATAGAGTCTAATAATAGATTAAATGCAGTTGAGGCTGTCTCAGCATCTGTGTGGATGTTAAAATCGCCCACTATAATTATCTTATCTGAGCTAAGCACTAAGTCAGACAAAAGGTCTGAAAATTCACAGAGAAACTCACAGTAACGACCAGGTGGACGATAGATAATAACAAATAAAACTGGTTTTTGAGACTTCCAATTGGATGGACAAGACTAAGAGACAAGCTTTCAAATGAATTAAAGCTCTGTCTAGGTTTTTGATTATTAATAAGCTGGAATGGAAGATTGCTGCTAATCCTCCGCCCCGCCCGTGCTACGAGCATTCTGACAGTTAGTGTGACTCGGGGGTGTTGACTCATTTAAACTAACATATCATCCTGCTGTAACCAGGTTTCTGTTAGGCAGAATAAATCAATACGTTGATCAATTATTATATCATTTACCAACAGGGACTTAGAAGAGAGAGACCTAATGTTTAATAGACCACATTTACTGTTTTAGTCTGTGGTGCAATTGAAGGTGCTATATTATTTTTCTTTTTGAATTTTTATGCTTAAATAGATTTTTGCTGATTATTGGTGGCCTGGGAGCAGGCACCGTCTCCACGGGGACGGGGCAACGAGGGGACGGCAGGGGGAGAGAAGCTGCAGAGAGGTGTATAAGACCACAGCTCTGCCTCCTGGTCCCAACGCTGGACAGTCACAGTTTGGAGGATCCAAGAAAATTGGCCAGATTTCTAGAAGAGAGCTGCTCCATCCAAAGTGGGATGGATGCCGTCTCTCCTAACAAGACCAGGTTTTCCCCAGAAGCTTTGCCAATTATCAATGAAGCCCACCTCATTTTTTGGACACCACTCAGCCAGCAATTCAAGGAGAACATGCGGCTAAACATGTCCTCCCGGTCTGATTGGGGAGGGGCCCAGAGAAACAACAGAGTCCGACATTGTTTTTGCAAAGTTACACACCGATTTAATGTTAATTTTAGTGACCTCCGATTGGCGTAACCGAGTGTCATTACTGCCGACGTGAATTACAATCTTTCCAAATTTACGCTTAGCGTTAGCCAGCAATTTCAAATGTCCTTCGATGTCGCCTGCTCTGGCCCCCGGAAGACAGTTGACAATGGTTGCTGGTGTCGCTAACTTCACATTTCTCAAAACAGAGTCGCCAATAACCAGAGTTTGATCCTCGAGTGTATCGTCGAGTGGGGAAAAACGGTTAGAGATGTGAACGGGTTGACGGTGTACACGGGGCTTCTGTTTAGGGCTACGCTTCCTCCTCACAGTCACCCAGTCAGCCTGCTTTCCCGACTGCCCGGGATCTACCAGGGGGGAAGTACGGCGGCTAAGCTACCTTGGTCCGTGGGTGTGGTTTTGTGCTGGAGACTGTCCTGTGCATTCCTGTATATTCTTTTGTGAATTGTTTTGTCATTTTGTCTGCAGCATGGCCCAAGCACAGGGCCACCCCTTTGAGTCTGGTCTGCTTGAGGTTTCTTCCTCAGAGGGAGTTTTTCCTCACCACCACTGCTGCTCTGGGGGTTAGTAAGGTTAGACATTACTTGTGTGAAGCGCCTTGAGGAAACTCTGTTGTGATTTGGCGCTATAAATGAAAATAAATTGAAATTGAAACATGGTCATTGAAAGAAAAATCTACACGGGTTAAAATTCTCCACTGCTATGACTAATTTCCTTCAGTTGGATCCAGAGCCGGTTGGAGCCATTTTGGTGGCCCAGGTCTCGGATTTGCTGTGGCAACCCCTGTGCAAACAAGGGAACAGCCGAAAGGGCTTACTTTTTTGGGCAAGATTATGATTTAGATTATAGATTGATAACAGTCGTGTGACAGTCCTGAAAGGTTTAATTGTAGATCAAACACATCCATACGCAAACATTAATAACAATGACAATATATAAATGAAATAACATAAATAAAAGTAGAATTCCTTTTCAGTTTTTGTGCAAATATTTCGAAAGTCCTGACGTCTCCCATAATATGAATAAAAGGTGCTGTGTTCAAATAATATAACATAAAAACAGAATAAAAGTTGCAGTGCAGGTTTAACTCGGTCAGTCCAAGTGACGGCAAATATTTTTTCCTTTTTATTTCAACAACATAAATAGAAATGGTGCTTTGTATTTGTAACAATTGTCCTTATAGAAGCAGAATGTGCAAACAAGGTGTGGCAAAGCAGACGAGTGGTGGTAATAATAGGTCATACTTCCTGAGAGTTTCACCCAGCGAATTCTCCAGTCAAATCAACTCCAACTCAAGGCACACGTTTGTTGCAAATGATTGCACATTGTTGCACATTGGCTTCCTGTTAATTCTAGAATAGAATTTAAAATTCTTCTTCTTCTTATAAGGTTTTGAATAATCAGGTCCCATCTTATCTTAGGGACCTCGTAGTACCATATCACCCCAATAGAGCGCTTCGCTCTCAGACTGCAGGCTTACTTGTAGTTCCTAGGGTTTGTAAGAGTAGAATGGGAGGCAGAGCCTTCAGCTTTCAGGCTCCTCTCCTGTGGAACCAGCTCCCAATTCAGATCAGGGAGACAGACACCCTCTCTACTTTTAAGATTAGGCTTAAAACTTTCCTTTTTGCTAAAGCTTATAGTTAGGGCTGGATCAGGTGACCCTAAACCATCCCTTAGTTATGCTGCTATAGACGTAGACTGCTGGGGGGTTCCCATGATGCACTGTTTCTTTCTCTTTTTTCTCTGTATGCACCACTCTGCATTTAATCATTAGTGATCGATCTCTGCTCCCCTCCACAGCATGTCTTTTTCCTGGTTCTCTCCCTCAGCCCCAACCAGAAGACTGCCCCTCCCTGAGCCTGGTTCTGCTGGAGGTTTCTTCCTGTTAAAAGGGAGTTTTTCCTTCCCACTGTAGCCAAGTGCTTGCTCACATGGGGTCGTTTTGACCGTTGGGGTTTTACATAATTATTGTATGGCCTTGCCTTACAATATAAAGCGCCTTGGGGCAACTGTTAGTTGTGATTTGGCGCTATATAAAAAAATTGATTGATAAAAAAAATTGATTGATTGATTGAGACAGAGTAGGTGGTTCAATTATAAGATCAATTTATTAATACTAATTTCTTCCCAATCTAAAAAAAAAAAGGACAATAGTTATAAAATACAAATGTCTACAACATAAACAAAGCAGCACGATTAAATAAAGCAGGTGCACCGCTTGAGCACCAGAGAGCACCTCAACTTCACCCAAGTCTAGCGGATGTGTTTGGATGTTCATGGTGTTTAACCTGTGAGTAAGTTGTTGCAGTAGTCGAGGTGTGAGATGGCGATTGTGTCAGGAGTCCTGCTGCAGTCTGGGAAATGGTCTGATTCTCTGAATGTCGTAATGTCGAAATTGTAAGTTTTGGGGAAATATGGACTTTTTGGGTAAAAACTGAAACTCACCCCAATTTCCGATTATTATTATTATTTTTTGTTTTTTTCCTTCTTCAGTTCTCGGTGGATTTTGATTATCATGTCTTTGTTTGCTTCATTGAAGCACTGTTCTCAAATCTTCATAAAATGTTAAATGGAAAATGGCTTTTTTTTTTTTTAGTAGTAGAAATAGTGAAATTCATCAAAACACACACACACACCCATATATATATATATATATATATATATATATATATATATATAATATATATATATAGTACTCCATACATTAACAAAAATTCAGATAAGCGAAAGACTACGTTGATATGAAAAATGCAAACAGAAAGCAACTGTCCAAAGGTGACAGAGAATTTACACACCAACGACTAACGAAGTGGACGGATAAGACTTTTTTTTTTTTTTTTTTTTTGGTGAGAAATTGATGCAAAATGTTTCTTCTTTGATTATTTTATTGATTTTTGTTTCAAATTAGTTGGCTTGATTCAATTAAACACTTTATAATTCTTCACAAAATTTAGAATTTTTGTTGTCTTTCAATATGGCTTGTGTTTGGATAGGGGCCAGGTTAGTTGGTTTTTTGGAGGGTTCAGTTCTTATTGCTTCCATGTCTGATGTCAGTGTTCTTTTTTTGGTGTGGATGAGTGTGTGCGCGCGGTTTTCCTGAACCTGCCTCCTGAGTGTGCATGAATGTAAGTGTGTTATGGGGGACTGTGTGTTTGCCTACGTGTGTGTGTGTGGACACATGATGTGTCTCTTATTCCTCGGTCTCCTGTTGTTGTTTTGTAGTTTTTGACTCCAGGGCCACCGCGCTTGGTTGTCTAGGAAACTGTCTGACAGCTGGCGTGGGGTCCTGTCAGCTGGTCAGAGGGCCCCGCCTCTCAGGCTCACGGCGCACTCCTTTCGGGTGTGTTGGCTCTTTTATTTTCTCCCCATCTTTCCTTATATTAGTTTGATCTTATCACTGTTTCATGTTCCGATGTTCTTTTCTCATCTGGGTTGTCGGGTGACTTCTGCTTTTATGTATGTATTGATTTTCTCACGTGACCCTCCTTTTCCTGTCATTATGTCCTTTCCTGAGTTGTCATTTGTTCTTCTTGTCTTCACTCCGGTCCCACGTGCAGGTTTCGTGCTTGTTACACTTGTGGTCTCTGATTAGTCCAGCGGCAAGCCGTCAGCCCGGTCACAAAGCCGACGAAAGTTCACCCCAGCAACAGAGCACATCGGGGCGGACCAGCAGGCAGTGCCACCAGGCAAAGCAGCAGCAGCGTCTGACAGAACTCGCTCCTCTCCACCACGGACCACCCCGTAGCCCCAGACCGCACAGCACAAAGATGAGGGAATTAACACCGTACCATAGAGTCCGCAGCGAATGACCACAAAGCACCACAAGCGCCGAGCAGTGCACATCCAGCGCCAAACTCCGACAAAGGTTTCTTTCCTTAGAGGTAGTGGAATGCCCGACAAACGCCTGCAGCAAATCTCCAATGAGAGACAGAGAGAAAGAACAGTGTTCTCCACCCTCTTTTATGAGAGTATTCACCTGCTCTAATTAGCTGGAATCAAAACACCAGCTGGAAATCATCAAAACCTGTTCCTCTTGCTACAAAACAACATAAGGGTGATTCTTTAACTACGGGCACTATTGGCCTTGTAAATGTAATTTCCACCACACCATTGCCTTACAATATAAAGCACCTTGGGGCAACTGTTTTGTTGTGATTTGGCACTATATACATGTGCTCTGATGTCACTGTTTATCTCCATAGTAACTACCCAAACAATCTTTCATACAAACTGTTTTAAAGGGACATTACAGTGTTGTGGTGGAAATTACGGCAATAGTGTGGGACAACTACATTTTGTTTAAAAAAAATCACAACAGTTGTATGACATTGAATACCCCAATTATGTTTTGATTATTTTACTGATATTTTATTCAGAGATATTTTAAAACAGTAGAAAAAACGTTTCTTTACCATTCATTTTTATCATTGAAGATCAAAATCTGGGTGTGGGACAAGCACAGAACGGCAATATTTGCATATAATGATGCTGAAAAAAGGTGAAAAAGTCATCATAGACTACTAGAACAAATTTCTTAACACACTTTCATTGTAAAGATAACTATAAAAGTGTGAAATTTCCCCTTTTTTCTTTTTTTCCATACAATATGATCAAAGGACATAATAAGTGCCCGTAGTCTAAGAATCACCCAATAACTGTGGAGATATAATCTCTCCAACTAGTCCTCATACCTGCCAACATGTGAATTACCAATGTGGGACACCCACACGTTGCTGCAAGCACCAAGGGCGCGAAGCGTAACTAGGGAGGTCGGGGGCATGCTTGGACCCACACACATGCTGGACTAATGAGCGTCTCGTACATACTCATGGGGGACATGGGCGTAAATACCAGGAATCTCTGCAGCTCTGAGTCCTGGGTCTTCCCCGGGTTCTCCTCCCTGTTGAATGTGCCTGGAACACCTCCCTAGGTAGGACGCAGAGGAGGCATCCTTACCAGATGTCAGAACCACCTCAGCTGTCTCAACACGACAGAGCAGTGGCTCTACTCCGAGCTCTTCATGAATAACTGAGCTTGTCACCCTATCTCTAAGGGAGACTCCAGCCACCCTCTTGAGGAAACCTTTTTCTGCCAGATAGAGGGAGTTCCAATGAGTGAACGTGGAACGCGGAAGTGAAAGCGGTTAAGCACAATGATCTGGCATCAAAGAACAGAAATAGCAGGAGTTAAATAGAGAGTGTGATCACAGTAAAATCAGACACAGATACGGGAGACAAGCAGGAAAAGGGTGTGGCAAACAGAGGGAACAGACACATCCCAAATCAAAGCACACAGCGAAAGTCCAGTGTGTGCAGACAAAGAAACACACAGAACTGAATACTAAATAATACTCAACACAACATCAAACAAAACCCAACTGTGACACAGTATTTGGTGTAAGAAGCTCCTGTTTTTTTTTTTTTTTTTTTTTGTATAATTACTTTATTCTTAAATATTACAAATAGTAAGCCAATGATAGTAATAATATACTATTAATAAATGTTATTTTTTTCAAAGTATTATTGGGTGATTCTTTAACTACGGGCACTATTGGCCTTGTAAATGTAATTTCCACCACACCATTGCCTTACAATATAAAGCGCCTTGGGGCAACTGTTGTGATTTGGCGCTATATACGTGTGCTCTGATGTCATTGTTTATCTCCATAGAAACTACCCACACAATCTTTCATGCAAACTTTTTAAAGGGACATTATTGTTGTGGTGGAAATTACAGCAATAGTGTGGGACAACTACATTTCGTTTAAAAAAATCACAACAGTTGTATGACATTGAATACCCCAATTATGTTTTGATTATTTTACTGATATTCAGAGATATTTTAAAACATTACAAAAAACATTTTTACTATTCATTCTCATCGTTGAAGATCATAAGTCTGGGTGTGGGACAAGCACAAAATGGCGATATTTACATATATGATGCTGAAAAAAGGTGAAAAAGTCATCATAGACTACTAGGACAAATTTCTTAAAACACTTTCATTGTAAAGATAACTATAAAAGTGTGAAATTTCCCCTTTTTTCTTTTTTTCATAAAATATGATCAAGGGACATAAAAGTGCCCGTAGTCTAAGAATCCAGCACAATAAGATCTGTAAATATCTACACTGGATATGGTATGCAAGGAATTGGAGGTGCAAGTCAGGAAAATGTCTGGGAGCATGAGCCAGCACCAGTCTCATCCAACGGAAAAGTGACTATCTTCTATGACAAAGAGATCCCAGCAGGAAGACATATCGAAGGAGGTGCAATAAAACCTGATATTGTCATCTGGAACAAGCAAGATAAGACAGCAAAAATTATTGATGTGACAGTCCCCAATGACTATGAGAGAGAAAAACTGACCCACCTTTCGTCAAAAAAGTGACAGCTGCCAATCAAAATCGACCACGTCACTAAGCCCCGCCCCTCTATGACGTCATAGCCAATCAGAATCGATGACGTCACTATGTCCCGCCCCTAAGCCCCTCCCCTAGTCCCGCCTTCGAGCCCCGCCCCTTATGACGTCACAGCCAATCATAATAGATGACGTCACTATGCCCCGCCCCTGGTTTCCACCTCCAAGCCCCCGCCCCTTATGACGTCACATCCAATCAGAGTCGATGACGTCAGTATGTCCCGCCCCTAAGCCCCGCCCCCGGCTCCTCCCCTAGTTCCGCCCCTGGCTCCTCCCCTAGCCCCACCCCCAAGCTCCTCCCCTAACCCCGGCCAAGCACCGCCTCCAAGCCATACCTCCCCTCCCACCCAGGGTCTAATATTTTAATGTCACTTTATTTCATGAATTAAAGAATGATTAAAAATACCTAGATCTTTTTAATGTATTAAAGAATTAACTAATTCTGAAATAATTAAACATAAATCAGTGTCTATTATTTAATGCCCCTTTAATATTTTTAATTCTTAAATTATTACGTTTCCTTTTCTGTTTTTTAAATCGTAAATTAAAGAAGGGGTACAAATAGCCGTCTCTCGGCTGTAAGTCTTTGCAGCAAGACGGTCAAATACCCACGCATAGAGCCGCTCGCGGAAACATGACCCCACGGCTGTAAAACCTGTTGCAGACGCTGTGTCAGTGTGTGTGCGTGCGTGTGTGTGTGCGTGCGTGCGTGTGTGTGTGTGTGTGTGCGTGTGTGTGTGTGTGGCGGGACACCCGCTGAGCGGAGATGCTGCCCCGAGGTGATGAACCCGAAGAACAATAAACAATGCTCCTTATCACTCACGCCAAAGGATGTTTCAATAAACAAAGCTCCTTATCACTCACGCCAAATGGTGTTTCTTTTAAGATATTACCCGATCATCATGGTGCGCGGGACACCCGCTGATCGGAGATGCCGCCCAGAGGTGATGAAGGCGGAAAAAAACAAAGTTTCTTCTCCGTCACTCCCGGCAGGGTGGCTGGGTGTCAGGCCAGATGGTATTTTTTAGAGCAAAAGGTACCAGTAAGTGTTTTTCACAAAAAACCTCGTTTGAAAAACAATTTACCCTTTTCAACAATATTATAGGAAAGAACACAGGCTGTATAAGGTTTAGAATATGTGCTTTATTACATTCATTAAAGTCACACACAGAGAAAAAAGCAATTGTTCATGTTTATTAAACACAGCATACGTGAAGGAAAACATTAAGAAAAAAGTATTTGGTCCACTTACATGAAGAAAAAAAGTATACGTTCATGTTTATTAAACACAACATACGTGAAGGAAAACATTAAGAAAAAAGTACTTGTTCCAGTTACCTGAAGAAAAAAGCATATTTTCATGGTTATTAAACACAAATTTGGTCCACTTACATGAAGAAAAAAGCATACGTCCATGTTTATTAAAGGGTAACCATCAGGCTGTCGCTGTAAATTAGCTGATAGATGATTATTGTGTCTCCAGCTGCGTATAATAAACTCAAGTCTGCTCAGTGCCACTTTTCTAAGGCAACAAGTTCGCATATTTTTTTGTAAAGTCAACTTATTATATTTTACACATTTTGGGATTCAAACATCAAATCCTTATCTTATCTCAACACTTCACGGTAATGTTCACATGCCAGCAGCTTGGATGTTAAGTCCTAAATCTAAACATTTTCTTTGCTCACTTGTATTGCTGCAAGTTCCTGCTTTACCACCTCATTCTGACCAAGAAACATCTGAAGTGGGTCAAAAAAATAACTGAAACTGTTCTTGAAAGCAGCTTTCCTCCTGGTTAGTTTTTAATACACCCTGAAGACATCAAGATTCTCTGATCAGATTTCTTGGGAGACTTTCTAAAAGGGAGACATGTATTGTTTTAATATGAAAATCAGCCGTCAGCATTTTATGTCAAGTGTTCCCTGAAAATCACAGATAACTGAATGACGGAGAACTGAAGCAACAACTTTGAAGTTTCAAATAAAACAGGGTTCATCAGCTTTTTCTGGTTTATCAGAATCTGAATCAGAACAGCTTTTAATGGCCAAGTATCCACAGAATACATGGAATTTGACTTTGGTTTGAGCCGCACTCTCTCTGTACACTGTAAATGCATGCAAACATACAAACGAATTAAGTTAACCGGACTCAGTTTTCAAGCTGTAGCTTCAAGAAAATTAAGTTGACCTGAATATGATGAATGAACAAAACTATTTTGAGAATTAAGCCGTCACTTGCTGGATGCTCACAGTAAATACATTACTGTAATTTATTTTTTTCAGTACAGCAAAATAAACAAGTTACTGTAATCTAGATTTAAGTGTATTTGAGTACTGCACACTCGCAATAATTAAGGTAATCAAATCTGCTTCAAGACAACATAAATTACTTTGTAAGGCAGCAAGTTTGCATTTTTGATTATTTTCATTTTTAGTAAAGTCATCTTATTATTTTTTACAGTGTAAGGCATGTAGAAATACCCTAAACAGCGAATAATCCGCAGTAAAAATTGTACAACGTGTTTTTAAAAACCGCTTGTAATTATGAAGAAACTAGTTTAGCTAACAACTGCTACAGAAAGGTGAACATTTATTAAAATGAATCTGAAATACACGAGTTGACCAACATCAGGAGGGTAAGAGTTCTAATGTTAAAACTCACTGTTGTTACTCCGCTGTTTTATGATTTGTAAAAAGCTGCACCAGGCACTTGAAAGTTGCACATTTCCGACCAATTCTGTCAAAAAACATTAACAGCCTGTGAGCCGACACACTGCTGTCAGTGTGACAAGAGGAAAGTGTGTCATGTAGAATCTGTGCATTTGTTCAGAGCGTATAATTATAAATCTCAAGTCGTTTTAACGTGGATAAAGATTTAAATGCGGTTGTTTTGCAGAAGTTCCACTGAAAACACACAGAAGCTGTAATTTTTACAATTCACACGCCGTATCTTTGATAGAAACAGTCGGTGGTCATTTATTGAGAAATCTAACTGGCGGAGGGTTTTACGCTTTAAACGCTTATTTGGTTGTGAAAAGCTCCACAAAAACTTCTACTTTTCGAGCTGATGCTGACTGTTTGCATAAATTTTTGGCTGAGTGGGGAAACGTCTGACATTATATAGCCAATATGGTTTTTTTTCTTACTTTACGGACCTTTAAAAACTTTAGTCATATTACTAAATCATTGTTTTCCTTTTTTTCTTACCTCATGAAGGCGACTCTCTCTCCGGCTCCCCGTGTCGTCTAATAACCCTCTGGGCTTCATTTGTCTTCTTCTTCTCGTTAACGAGAATAAACTTTTTATGCATCGCAATTATTCTCTCTCAAAAACATTCATTAATACCAGTCCAAAATATCCTCGAACCTCCGGGCATCTTGCAGGAGCGACGGTCACGTCTCGCCACAAACTGAAAGAAAAGATGCGACTTATTAAATATTTAGCCTACACTTTAAAAAAAAAAAACGTCATGATGTGATTTTTTTCTTCTTACCGTGTAACACGAGTCCGTCCCCGCGGCGCCCTGTTGACGGTTCGACAGACCTCCGTCGGTTAGAACACACCAGCTCCGCGTTATTAACCTGTATTTTTAATATAAATGAGATTTCAGAGGGTTTACTATCTCTGCTGCTGTGTCTGGGGGAAAAAACTTGATTAAACAGCGTTAAATAAACTCCTAACAGAATATCCACAAACTGTAACACAGACCATACTTATTAATGAAATATTTACACTTTAAAAAGTTATGAGCTGATTTTCTTACGTCATAAAGGAGAGTCTGTCCCTGGCCTGTCGTGTCGTCTAAATGATCCTCGGGGGTTAATTTGTCAGGCCGAATTCTTCTGCTCCATCAGAATAAACTTTTCTCACCGTGGGGCTCTATATCTAACAAAAAAACATCATTTAAAAAAATGTTTACCGCCGAGGATCTTTTTTTTTTAAAAAAAAAGAAGCATTTCTATCAAAAGATTACTTAATTCACTTGCCGTGAAAGACTTTCGCACTCTGAAGAAAAAGAAAACTTCATTCCGAGAGAATGAACGTCTGCTCCAGTCAGCGGCTGGAATGAAGGAAAAACACTGCAGCAGGAGGCGGGACAGAAAACTGGACCAGCCTCCAAAACAAGCTCATTACCCACAGGTATCAGGTTTTATGGTGGACCCAAAAACACACGTAATCATCGATCAGGGGATTTAGCCTGACACCTCGAACCCAGGGACACAGCAGGACCTCATAAAAATATTGCTTCAAACGGGATCTGTGACGCTGGCCCGGTTTGTCAAAAGAGGTGCGACCTTTTGCGCTAAACACCCCAAATACACACACACAGGCACACACTTTTAAGAGCAAATATCCCCAGACCCGCGCGTGTAGTGGTCCCATACTATGAACAAAAGCGGATGGATAGCAAAGTCATGACGGATAATACAGAAATAGTGGACCTTTTAATAGTTGCACTAAAAGAATAAAACGCTACTCACAGGAGAATTAGTTTTCCCAGCTTCAGCCTGTCTTATTCCAGACATGTCAGAAACCACATGAACAAAACATCTACATATCTTTAACACCAAAGAGATTTAAATATATCCGTACATACATATGTACATACTCATATTTTTTCCCATTTCTATTTCCATGTTTCCTTTTTGTGAATATTTACAAATAAAATAAAGGTCACTGCGTGTATTAAATATATATCAGCGCCACCGGGGCGTCGTACCAAGATGTGCTGTCTTTATACACCGAAAATACTATCGCAAACCATGATCTGGTTTCTGATTTTGTGAAAAGATATCGTAATTGCCTTAAGAAAAGGGGTAATACCTCCTGTATCCAGCTACAAGGACCTTCGCACACTTTTAAATGCTGTGACAGCTTGTGTTAACCTTTGATCCTAATTTTTTTTTTTTAATGTTTTTTCACGTGAAAATGTAACCCCTGTCTTGGGACAACCTCCCGATCATACCTTTTAAAGTTTTATCGCGTTTGCACGCTTTAAAACATTGTTATTAAGTACAGAAAGAAGTGTTAATCTTTGATCCTAAATTTTTAAAATTTTTTTTGTCACCTGAAAATGGGTTGGATGTGTGAGAGCAGCCTTCCGATCATACCTTTAAAGTTTTACCGCGTTTGGATAATTTAAAACGTCGTTATTAAGCGCAGAAAGAAGCGTTGACCTTTGACCTTGAATTTTTTATGCGCGTTTTTTTGTGAAAAAATGCTTCTGGTGTGTTGAGAACGCTCTCCCGATCATACCTTTAAAGTTTTACCGCGTTTGGACGTGTTTAAAAATTGTCACGGCTCGTGTTAATCTTTGATCCTAAAATTTTTTAATGTTTTTTTTGCCTGAAAACGGACCGGATGTGTTGAGAGCGGCCTCCCGATCATACCTTTAAAGTTTTATCGCGTATGCACGCGTTTAAATATTGTCCCTCACATAAAACATGTTCAAGCTAAAATATCTAAAAATATTTCTAGTACCCTCAACAAAGCAAAAATATTTATTGAATTACAAAGCTCTACATATTTTATATCATTCACTTGTTTCGCCATATCTGAATTACTGCGTGGACGTTTGAGGCAACATTTACAAATCCTCACTTCGACCATTACCTTTATGATACCTTGTCAGTATTCATGACAGCCAATTAAGCAGTGTCTTTACTATAACCTTGATTAGCAATTTTAATGCGTATTCTTTATTCTATACAACATATAGCCTATTGAAATGATGTAAACTAAGGTGCAGCAATACAAATTCTATGGAAGAGACTTACATGATTAATTATAACATTTATTAAAATAAGGGCTTACTTTCATCAATCAGCAACTCCGTCACTACATAAACGGAAAGTTCACCCCTTAAAAGTCAAAATTTAAACACTGCTGACAAGACGAGCGGGAGTAGAGCGTTCTTAGTCACCTATATGAAATTCCACTCAAGATCCATCAGGTTCTTGAGCAGTGTGGCTACCTGGGGATTCACCGTGGTCGACTTTTTTTTAACAAGTCTACCCGTCCTTTTGGAAGTGGTCATGCCGCGGCAGGTCTTTGTCACCCTTTCAGGATTGATCCCAATGTATCACCTGAAAAAACGGTAGTCCGAGATCGGAGGTTGGACATAAATAAAATCTCCAATATAGAGCACGGCTGGGTAATAAAATCAGAACTATGTTTAACCAGATACATTGATGAGATGGCTATTGGCGCATTCCAAACATATGGACATACAGGATTGTTGATAAACAATCACTAGTAATTTGGACAGGATCTTCAGCATCTTCTTTGTCTTTTAGCCGTTCCCGTTAGGGGTCGCCACAGCAGATCAATTGTTTCCTTCTCACCCTGTCCTCTGTCACACCAACCACCCGCATGTCCTCCCTCAGCCCATCCATGAACCTCCTCTCTGCCCTCCCTCGTTTCCTCCTGCCTGGTGGCTCCATCCTCAGCATCCTTCTCCCTATGGGTCCCTCCTCTGCACGTCCAAACCATCACAATCTCGCCTCTCTGACTCTGTCTCCAAACCGTCCCACCTGAGCCGTCCCTCTGATATGTTCATTCCTAATCTTGTCACTCCAAAAGAGGGTTGTTGTTTATAGAAGAAGTGAACCTTCTATCGTTAATTTCATTTCAATTTATGTCATTACAGCACCACGAGAGAGTTGACCATACAATTTAATGTCAAAATTACTGCTGTGAATAGGTCAATTGGAGAAGAAGAGGCTTACTTTTGAATGAAATCAAGTGTGCTGGCAGCCTCCTCTTGGTACTGTAGTACACTGAAATTACAGCGTCACAGTTACACGCTCTGTCCCATCTGAAATATGAAATTGGAGTTATTTCAGAAAGCATCTTGAAAATATCTCTAATCGGGTTAACATTCATGCTTTGCTGGGATGACTATAACTTCGGCTCATCTGATGCGAATGCGCAAATTCACCAAATACCAAGCAGTGTTATTAGATCATGGGCAGGGTGAGGGTCTTCTCGATGTCAGCCTATGGAAGATGACTATAGGGTACAGAAAATATATACATGTTGTGAGAATATTATTCAATGCAATAAAAATTTAAGAAAGAAGAGGAACAAACTTACATCTGCAAGAAGGACAAGTCCATCCGTGGGCTCTCTGAAATAGACCATCAGCAGCCGGACCACATGGAGTGTCACCTTAGCATCCTGCAAGAACCATCTGAACATCTTTGTCAGCAGTTTTGCTCGAAAGTATTCCACAATAGCTCTTCATATTCTTCCACGGTGAGTTCCAGGAGACGCAGCGCATGAAGGTTTGTGAGAAGCTCAAAACGAGAATAGGTGCCCCTCTTTTGGCTGAATTTTGACTTTTAAGGGGTGAACTTTCCGTTTATGTAGTGACGGAGTTGCTGATTGATGAAAGTAAGCCCTTATTTTAATAAATGTTATAATTAATCATGTAAGTCTCTTCCATAGAATTTGTATTGCTGCACCTTAGTTTACATCATTTCAATAGGCTATATGTTGTATAGAATAAAGAATACACATTAAAATTGCTAATCAAGGTTATAGTAAAGACACTGCTTAATTGGCTGTCATGAATACTGACAAGGTATCATAAAGGTAATGGTCGAAGTGAGGATTTGTAAATGTTGCCTCAAACGTCCACGCAGTAATTCAGATATGGCGAAACAAGTGAATGATATAAAATATGTAGAGCTTTGTAATTCAATAAATATTTTTGCTTTGTTGAGGGTACTAGAAATATTTTTAGATATTTTAGCTTGAACATGTTTTATGTGAGGGACAATATTTAAACGCGTGCATACGCGATAAAACTTTAAAGGTATGATCGGGAGGCCGCTCTCAACACATCCGGTCCGTTTTCAGGCAAAAAAAACATTAAAAAATTTTAGGATCAAAGATTAACACGAGCCGTGACAATTTTTAAACACGTCCAAACGCGGTAAAACTTTAAAGGTATGATCGGGAGAGCGTTCTCAACACACCAGAAGCATTTTTTCACAAAAAAAACGCGCATAAAAAATTCAAGGTCAAAGGTCAACGCTTCTTTCTGCGCTTAATAACGACGTTTTAAATTATCCAAACGCGGTAAAACTTTAAAGGTATGATCGGAAGGCTGCTCTCACACATCCAACCCATTTTCAGGTGACAAAAAAAAATTTAAAAAATTTAGGATCAAAGATTAACACTTCTTTCTGTACTTAATAACAATGTTTTAAAGCGTGCAAACGCGATAAAACTTTAAAAGGTATGATCGGGAGGTTGTCCCAAGACAGGGGTTACATTTTCACGTGAAAAAACATTAAAAAAAAAAATTAGGATCAAAGGTTAACACAAGCTGTCACAGCATTTAAAAGTGTGCGAAGGTCCTTGTAGCTGGATACAGGAGGTATTACCCCTTTTCTTAAGGCAATTACGATATCTTTTCACAAAATCAGAAACCAGATCATGGTTTGCGATAGTATTTTCGGTGTATAAAGACAGCACATCTTGGTACGACGCCCCGGTGGCGCTGATATATATTTAATACACGCAGTGACCTTTATTTTATTTGTAAATATTCACAAAAAGGAAACATGGAAATAGAAATGGGAAAAAATATGAGTATGTACATATGTATGTACAGATATATTTAAATCTCTTTGGTGTTAAAGATATGTAGATGTTTTGTTCATGTGGTTTCTGACATGTCTGGAATAAGACAGGCTGAAGCTGGGAAAACTAATTCTCCTGTGAGTAGCGTTTCATTCTTTTAGTGCAACTATTAAAAGGTCCACTATTTCTGTATTATCCGTCATGACTTTGCTATCCATCCGCTTTTGTTCATAGTATGGGACCACTACACGCGCGGGTCTGGGGATATTTGCTCTTAAAAGTGTGTGCCTGTGTGTGTGTATTTGGGGTGTTTAGCGCAAAAGGTCGCACCTCTTTTGACAAACCGGGCCAGCGTCACAGATCCCGTTTGAAGCAATATTTTTATGAGGTCCTGCTGTGTCCCTGGGTTCGAGGTGTCAGGCTAAATCCCCTGATCGATGATTACGTGTGTTTTTTGGGTCCACCATAAAACCTGATACCTGTGGGTAATGAGCTTGTTTTGGAGGCTGGTCCAGTTTTCTGTCCCGCCTCCTGCTGCAGTGTTTTTCCTTCATTCCAGCCGCTGACTGGAGCAGACGTTCATTCTCTCGGAATGAAGTTTTCTTTTTCTTCAGAGTGCGAAAGTCTTTCACGGCAAGTGAATTAAGTAATCTTTTGATAGAAATGCTTCTGTTTTTTTTTTTTAAAAAAAAGATCCTCGGCGATAAACATTTTTTTAAATGATGTTTTTTTGTTAGATATAGAGCCCCACGGTGAGAAAAGTTTATTCTGATGGAGCAGAAGAATTCGGCCTGACAAATTAACCCCCGAGGATCATTTAGACGACACGACAGGCCAGGGACAGACTCTCCTTTATGACGTAAGAAAATCAGCTCATAACTTTTTAAAGTGTAAATATTTCATTAATAAGTATGGTCTGTGTTACAGTTTGTGGATATTCTGTTAGGAGTTTATTTAACGCTGTTTAATCAAGTTTTTTCCCCCAGACACAGCAGCAGAGATAGTAAACCCTCTGAAATCTCATTTATATTAAAAATACAGGTTAATAACGCGGAGCTGGTGTGTTCTAACCGACGGAGGTCTGTCGAACCGTCAACAGGGCGCCGCGGGGACGGACTCGTGTTACACGGTAAGAAGAAAAAAATCACATCATGACGTTTTTTTTTTTTAAAGTGTAGGCTAAATATTTAATAAGTCGCATCTTTTCTTTCAGTTTGTGGCGAGACGTGACCGTCGCTCCTGCAAGATGCCCGGAGGTTCGAGGATATTTTGGACTGGTATTAATGAATGTTTTTGAGAGAGAATAATTGCGATGCATAAAAAGTTTATTCTGGTTTAACGAGAAGAAGAAGACAAATGAAGCCCAGAGGGTTATTAGACGACACGGGGAGCCGGAGAGAGAGTCGCCTTCATGAGGTAAGAAAAAAAGGAAAACAATGATTTAGTAATATGACTAAAGTTTTTAAAGGTCCGTAAAGTAAGAAAAAAAACCATATTGGCTATATAATGTCAGACGTTTCCCCACTCAGCCAAAAATTTATGCAAACAGTCAGCATCAGCTCGAAAAGTAGAAGTTTTTGTGGAGCTTTTCACAACCAAATAAGCGTTTAAAGCGTAAAACCCTCCGCCAGTTAGATTTCTCAATAAATGACCACCGACTGTTTCTATCAAAGATACGGCGTGTGAATTGTAAAAATTACAGCTTCTGTGTGTTTTCAGTGGAACTTCTGCAAAACAACCGCATTTAAATCTTTATCCACGTTAAAACGACTTGAGATTTATAATTATACGCTCTGAACAAATGCACAGATTCTACATGACACACTTTCCTCTTGTCACACTGACAGCAGTGTGTCGGCTCACAGGCTGTTAATGTTTTTTGACAGAATTGGTCGGAAATGTGCAACTTTCAAGTGCCTGGTGCAGCTTTTTACAAATCATAAAACAGCGGAGTAACAACAGTGAGTTTTAACATTAGAACTCTTACCCTCCTGATGTTGGTCAACTCGTGTATTTCAGATTCATTTTAATAAATGTTCACCTTTCTGTAGCAGTTGTTAGCTAAACTAGTTTCTTCATAATTACAAGCGGTTTTTAAAAAACACGTTGTACAATTTTTACTGCGGATTATTCGCTGTTTAGGGTATTTCTACATGCCTTACACTGTAAAAAATAATAAGATGACTTTACTAAAAATGAAAATAATCAAAAAATGCAAACTTGCTGCCTTACAAAGTAATTTATGTTGTCTTGAAGCAGATTTGATTACCTTAATTATTGCGAGTGTGCAGTACTCAAATACACTTAAAATCTAGATTACAGTAACTTGTTTATTTTGCTGTACTGAAAAAAATAAATTACAGTAATGTATTTACTGTGAGCATCCAGCAAGTGACGGCTTAATTCTCAAAATAGTTTTGTTCATTCATCATATTCAGGTCAACTTAATTTTCTTGAAGCTACAGCTTGAAAACTGAGTCCGGTTAACTTAATTCGTTTGTATGTTTGCATGCATTTACAGTGTACAGAGAGAGTGCGGCTCAAACCAAAGTCAAATTCCATGTATTCTGTGGATACTTGGCCATTAAAAGCTGTTCTGATTCAGATTCTGATAAACCAGAAAAAGCTGATGAACCCTGTTTTATTTGAAACTTCAAAGTTGTTGCTTCAGTTCTCCGTCATTCAGTTATCTGTGATTTTCAGGGAACACTTGACATAAAATGCTGACGGCTGATTTTCATATTAAAACAATACATGTCTCCCTTTTGGAAAGTCTCCCAAGAAATCTGATCAGAGAATCTTGATGTCTTCAGGGTGTATTAAAAACTAACCAGGAGAAAGCTGCTTTCAAGAACAGTTTCAGTTATTTTTTTGACCCACTTCAGATGTTTCTTGGTCAGAATGAGGTGGTAAAGCAGGAACTTGCAGCAATACAAGTGAGCAAAGAAAATGTTTAGATTTAGGACTTAACATCCAAGCTGCTGGCATGTGAACATTACCGTGAAGTGTTGAGATAAGATAAGGATTTGATGTTTGAATCCCAAAATGTGTAAAATATAATAAGTTGACTTTACAAAAAAAAATATGCGAACTTGTTGCCTTAGAAAAGTGGCACTGAGCAGACTTGAGTTTATTATACGCAGCTGGAGACACAATAATCATCTATCAGCTAATTTACAGCGACAGCCTGATGGTTACCCTTTAATAAACATGGACGTATGCTTTTTTCTTCATGTAAGTGGACCAAATTTGTGTTTAATAACCATGAAAATATGCTTTTTTCTTCAGGTAACTGGAACAAGTACTTTTTTCTTAATGTTTTCCTTCACGTATGTTGTGTTTAATAAACATGAACGTATACTTTTTTTCTTCATGTAAGTGGACCAAATACTTTTTTCTTAATGTTTTCCTTCACGTATGCTGTGTTTAATAAACATGAACAATTGCTTTTTTCTCTGTGTGTGACTTTAATGAATGTAATAAAGCACATATTCTAAACCTTATACAGCCTGTGTTCTTTCCTATAATATTGTTGAAAAGGGTAAATTGTTTTTCAAACGAGGTTTTTTGTGAAAAACACTTACTGGTACCTTTTGCTCTAAAAAATACCATCTGGCCTGACACCCAGCCACCCTGCCGGGAGTGACGGAGAAGAAACTTTGTTTTTTTCCGCCTTCATCACCTCTGGGCGGCATCTCCGATCAGCGGGTGTCCCGCGCACCATGATGATCGGGTAATATCTTAAAAGAAACACCATTTGGCGTGAGTGATAAGGAGCTTTGTTTATTGAAACATCCTTTGGCGTGAGTGAAAAGGAGCATTGTTTATTGTTCTTCGGGTTCATCACCTCGGGGCAGCATCTCCGCTCAGCGGGTGTCCCGCCACACACACACACACGCACACACACACACACACGCACGCACACACACACGCACACACACACACACACACACGCACGCACACACACACACAGACACAGCGTCTGCAACAGGTTTTACAGCCGTGGGGTCATGTTTCCGCGAGCGGCTCTATGCGTGGGTATTTGACCGTCTTGCTGCAAAGACTTACAGCCGAGAGACGGCTATTTGTACCCCTTCTTTAATTTACGAATTAAAAAACAGAAAAGGAAACGTAATAATTTAAGAATTAAAAATATTAAAGGGGCATTAAATAATAGACACTGATTTATGTTTAATTATTTCAGAATTAGTTAATTCTTTAATACATTAAAAAGATCTAGGTATTTTTAATCATTCTTTAATTCATGAAATAAAGTGACATTAAAATATTAGACCCTGGGTGGGAGGGGAGGTATGGCTTGGAGGCGGTGCTTGGCCGGGGTTAGGGGAGGAGCTTGGGGGTGGGGCTAGGGGAGGAGCCAGGGGCGGAACTAGGGGAGGAGCCGGGGGCGAGGCTTAGGGGCGGGACATACTGACGTCATCGACTCTGATTGGATGTGACGTCATAAGGGGCGGGGGCTTGGAGGTGGGACCAGGGGCGGGGCTTAGGGGCGGGGCATAGTGACGTCATCGATTATGATTGGCTGTTACGTCATAAGGGGCGGGGCTCGGAGGCGGGACTAGGGGAGGGGCTTAGGGGCGGGACATAGTGACGTCATCGATTCTGATTGGCTATGACGTCATAGAGGGGCGGGGCTTAGTGACGTGGTCGATTTTGATTGGCAGCTGTCACTTTTTTGACGAAAGGTGGGTCAGTTTTCTCTCTACTATGGCCTGAATAGACCTGAAGGGGTTAGCCAATGTAAATGTGGTACCCAGTACCAAGTGAGGATGGCTGGATCAGGTTCATGAGCACATCATATGACAATCTGTGCTCACTTGCGGTCATGGTCTTGCCAGTTGATCACAGCCCACTCGTGGGGTGAGTGGGCTGTGATCAAACACACGTGGGGTTAGTGAACACGTGGGGTTCGTGACTTCTGATTGGTGGAAAATTCACAAGCCAGCCAACCAATGAGGAAGGAGGAGTCATATTTCTTCCCACCGCTGTCGCTGCTACTGTAGAGAAGGAAATGATTCTTTTGGTTGCATGTGTGTACATAAACGCACAGCGAAAAATGACTAATATTCATGAAAACGCATGGTGTAAAAAAAATATATAAGTCAAGTTATATTAGGCCTATTAACAGAATTTAAAAAGTGCTATAAAGGTTGAAGTCTCCACGTTCAACACGCATTTAAAGGGAGCCTCAGAGTGCAGCAGTTTGTTACGTCTGCTTAACTAGGTCATGTGACTTTTTACGCGAGGGCGCGTCATTCAACTCCAGAGGGTTAAAAGAAAACTTTGCATTTTAATGTCAGTGTCAGTTTTATTTATATAGCACATTTACAACAACAGCAGCTGCCCAAAGTGCTTCACAGTAAAAACAATATCAAAAACCATACCACAAAAACAGAATTAAAATTCCAAAATATACAAAAACACATAAAACCAGACACACACAGCTTAAATTGTATTAAAAGCCAAAGCATAAAAATTAGTCTTAAGAACAGATTTAAAAGACTTTAGAGATGGAGCAGCTCTGATGTGCAAAGGCAAACTGTTCCAAAGTTTAGGCGCAGCCACCGAAAAAGCCCGATCACCTCAAGTTTTTAATCGAGATCTGGGCACATTTAATAAAAGCTGGCTTTCTGACCTCACTGATCTGACCGGAACATAAGGAGTCAAAAGCTCAGAGAGGTATTTGGGAGCCAAACCATTTAAACACTTGAACACAAGCAGCAGGATCTTAAAATCAATCCTAAATGTGACTGGGAGCCAGTGGAGCGAGGCTAACACAGGGGTGATGTGCTCTCGCTTCCTCATCCCTGTGAGCAGTCGTGCAGCAGTGTTCTGAACCTGCTGCAGACGCTTTAGAGACGACTGGTCCAGTCCACAGTAGAGTGAGTTACAATAATCTAGACAAGATGTTATAAACAAATGAATAACTCGCTCAAAATCACACGCTGGGAGGTAAGCCTTCACTTTTCTCAAGATTCTGAGTTGGTAGAAACTGGCCTTTACCACAGAATTAATTTGCTTGTCCATTTTGAAGGAGCTGTCAAAAATGACCCCCAAATTTCTGACAGAATCATGCACACAGGAAGACAAAGGACCAAGCACATCATATGAACCAGATGACCATGCAGGGCCAAAACCAACTATTTCAGTTTTATTCTCAATGGGCCTCATGTATCAACGTTGCATACGGCGATATTTGAGCGTATATGGGGTGTACGCCAAAATGGCTGCGCTACTTGGCATTTATCAATGTGGTCGTTGGCGTACGCTGCGCTGAAAATATACACCAGGTCGAGAGGTGGCGTAAATTATACACCAAAATGAACCAGCACTGGAATCCACATAAAAATGAAGATGATCAACATGATAAACAGTGCCGTTATACAAATCAATGCATATGTTACATAAATAACACTTTCCTGATTATACTACATAATAATCAATACAAATCCCGCTGTTGTTATGGAACACGATCCGTGGCTACAGCGCTGACTGGAAGGAAAGCGCTGCTCGCCTTTTTCTCCAGACTTCGAGCCTGGAGCCAGAGCAGCGCTGAGCTTAACTTCATGTGGTGTGATCATTTTAGACAATGAAATTGATAATTACAACTGTAGTTTCGTCATTCCCTTAATTCGCCCATACTGCAACCAGGTTTTGTCATCTCCATTCGGTTGACACAATAAAATAAATACAGAAATACATTTAAAAAAAATAAAGAAATCTGACAGATTAGGCGTGTCTTATTAATTGAGCGAGCAAATATCCACGTCAAGAATTATTGATGTGAAAAGAGAATACAGTGGTCCCTCGCTATAACGCCGTTCACCTGTCATGGCCTCGGAGTCTCGCGGAGTATTAGTCCAATTTTGCATGCCTTTTTTTTTTTTTTTTTACAGTGTTCTGTGTTCTGCGTATCTGTTTATCATCTGTTTACGGAAACAAACACCTGCAGCAGCGAGATGTGAGTGGAAAAGGCGCGGTGTCAGGACGCAGAGGCCCGATCTGTGAAATACTGGTCAGTCACTATTAATAATTTCTTATGTGTCCGACCTTGTTCGTTGATGGTTAAAATTAATTTGTTAGTTCTAAATACCATCATAATTATTTATAGGAAAACGTTCTATTTTTATTTCTCAAACAAATGTTTGGGCCTGAAAACAGTTTGGTATTATTTTCCTACTAAGGTTTGAACTTTGAGAGTGTTTACACACGAGAGAAAAGTGAGAAAATGTTCATGCCTGATTGAGAAAGTGTATAAACTGTGTAGTGAGGGGTTTTACAGCTTTGAAACGTCTATAATAATTGTAAAAAATAACACTGACTACATCACGGTTTCGCATATTACGGGCTATTTTTTAGAACGTAACTCCAGCGATTAATGAGGGACCACTGTAACACTTTATTGATTATATACTACAAAACAATTGATGCGACGGCCGCTTTTGACGCTCTATTGGCACCGTCGTGATTGGTGGAGTTCTTTTTCATTGCCGTCTTCCATGTCGTAAAATGAGGGTGTGTCTGAAGCGGAGTCTGAATATTTATGGGCGTGTTTATTACAATTACGATCGTTTCCACCCGCCGCATTTATCAAGATCACGTCAGGCGTACACCAGAAATGGGCAGGTGCGCACTGCTTGATACATGTCACGGCGACTTTGGTGTATTTCAAGTTTACGCCGTAAATTTACGCCATAAGTGCGCAACATTGATACATGAGGCCCATTGAGAATTAGAAAGTTTTGAGCCAACCAAGTTTTCACTTCCTGCAGACAATTTCCCAAAATAGTAAGAGAATTTGATGGGAGCTTAAGTGGCAGATAGATTTGCAGGTCATCAGCATAAAAATGAAAGGCCAAGTTGTATTTTCTGAATATGATGCCAAGTGGCAGCATATACAGTGAAAAAAGAGCAGGACCCAAAACAGCCTTGTGGAACACCTTAATTTAAGGGTGCTGAGCTGGACTGGTGTGGCCCAAGGTGCACAGAGAAACTGGTTTTACATCTGTGTCACTGTGTTAAAGTGTCTGATGCAGCGCTGCTGTTCAGATTAAAGTTACTGTGTGTAGATTTGTGAAAACTGCAGCAAATAAAAGTTCGCAAAAAGTTTCTTTAACCCAATAGATTTTATTTGGTGTTGAATGAAGTAAAAGCTGTAGAATATCTACATATATATATATATATAATTTTTTTTTTTTTTTTTTTTTTTTTTACTTTAATCCAGTTGTGGGGCGACAGGCCTTGTCAAGAAAAACCTGAAGAAATACCTTGAAACAATCCCTGGTCACCCAGTTGCTCACTCATGAGGTGCAGTGATCAGCAATTAAGGGAACAATCACCATCTCTCAGGGAGCCCTCAGATACAATGCTGCCAGAAATTTAAAAATAAAAAGTGTCAGACTAAAAGGTGGTGTGAAGGTGTGATGTGTTTGGATGTTCATTGTGTTTAACCTGTCAGTAAGGTGTTGCAGTAGTCGAGGTGTGAGATGGCGTCTGTGTCAGGAGTCCTGCTGCATGCTGGGATACTTTGTGATTCTCTGACTGTTGTAATGTTTTATACCACCGTCACACATAGCCAGAAACATGCAGAATGCCGTCAGAATGATGACTCGGCGCACATCGGAAAATGGTAAATAAATGGTAAATGGAATGCATTTATATAGCACTTTTCCATCTGCATCAGACGCTTAAAGCGCTTTACAATTATGCCTCACATTCACCCCGATGTCAGGGTGCTGCCATACAAGGCACTCACTACACACTGGGAGCAATAGGGGATTAAAGGCCTTGCCCAAGGGCCCTTAGTGATTTTCCAGTCAGGCGGGGATTTGAACCATGGATCTTCTGGACTCAAGCCCAACACCTTAACCACTCGACCATCACCTCCCTTAAGTGTCGGGTTTCAGTTGCAAAACGTTCCGACACCCATCTGCGAGAGTCCACACAGTTGGTCAAAATCGGCTAGCGGCCCCAAGTTTGATGCACATATTCAAAACCCTCCAGGCGCTGTTGAGATGGGACACCTATCCAACAGCGGTCCATGTGCAATCTGAGGGCCATCTGACTGCAATTCACATATTTTGATAGCGGCAATTAACAGGATCCAAAACAATTTGAGCGCATACGGGAGAACCCCGAGATAGATCTGGCACGGCTAAGCCTGCCAGTATGACCTGCACATGCCACGCTGGCAGTAAAATTCAGCATCAAAAGTGGCCGACAGCTGAGCACGTACACATGTGCGCCACACGCGCTCGCGCACATGTAGCTGCTTATTCAGCCATTATGAAAATGCACACACTGAGCAGTCATTTCCTCATGTCAGCACTTCTACTCTCTCTCTCTCTCTCTCACACACACACACACACACACACACAGGTATGTGAGGTCAGTGAACCTGGTAAAAGAGGATGTGTGAAGGAGTGATTGAATGGGAGTGAGTGACCACACAGATGCTGGCTTAGAAACATATGGCGTGACTCCGGTCCATGCGTTGGTTGTTCTTTGATGTCCAGTACAGGTCCTGTGCAAAGGGAGGAACACAGCGCTCCGGTCTGTGTTTGCCATCCAGACATTTGGAGATCGGGCAGTCTGCAGGGCCTTTTATGGCAATCTGACAGCAGTCTGTTGTCGACGTACGCTGTGGATGCGATCTGACAGGTGTGGACAAGGCAGTCTATCTGCGTTTTGACACGGCTGACCACGCCTCTTTTTCCTCCCGATTGCACCCGGATTATGACCATTTTTGCCGTGTCGACCTGCTTCCTGCACGTTCTGACTATGTGTGACGGTGGATTTAATGTTGAAATAGAACATTTTGGGTAAGATATGAATGTTTTGTGGTGGGGGGTGAAAACTGAAATTCACCCAAAATGTTTTTTTTTTGTTTCCTTCATCACTTATTCATGGATTTTTTTTTCTCCTTTTGCTGTGTTCACAATTCTTCCTCACAGAATTTAGAAATTTGTAATTGTGGTGAAAATAGTAAAATTCATCACAATAGATTTTCTTCTTCAGTTTCTGATTTTAATTCTGATGGTTTTGTTTGATTCATTTAAACACTGTTCACAAATCTTCATCATAAAACTTTGAATTTTGTTGTAAACAGACTAGTGGTTTGAAAAATAATAAAATTCACTCAAAATGCTTGTTTTCCTCCAATTTCTGATAAATTTAAATTTTTATGCGTTTGTTTGATTCATCAAAGCTCTGTTCTTGAATGCAGAATTTTGAAATTTGAATTTGAGGAAAAATATCAACTGTTGGTCATGAAAACTATGAAAATCACCCAAAATTGAGCATGTTCCTGAATTTCATGTTTTCTAATAGAAAAAAACAAGATGGTATTCAAGAAAATTTAAAGATTTAGAGGAGAACCTCAACTTTCAGCAAAGATATTTCCAGCAAATTTCTGTCTCCTGATACCGTTGACACACTGCTGTCAACATTTCAGCTGGTACTTCAGGTTTTATTCCTGTTTTTTTCCCTGTAACTCCACAACATTTAGTCAAAGATAGTCTACACTATACTGTTTTGAAATCGTTATGATCATACATATAATATGATAAAGCTTTCAGTATGATTGGAACATTTTAAATTTTGTTGTTTTCCATTCAGCTGCTCCCATTTTTGTACAGGGTCGCCACAGTGGCTACAGCCAAATCCGCACTGGCATTTGGCACAAGTTTTACGCCAGATGCCCTTCCTGATGCAACTCCAGTGTAACCTGGAGAAACACACAGCTGCTGGTGTTCCAAAGAGGTCTCCCATCTGAGTACTAACCAGGCCCTGCACTGCTTAGTTTCTGAGATCTGACAGGATCAGGCTGACACAGACCAGATCAGCTGCGGAACATTTTAAATTTTGACCGCTGTGTAATTCTTCATTGACCCCTGTAGGTCATGAGAGCTCAGCTCCAGCATACTTCCACATCAGAAAAAAAATAAGTATTAGATACTTTAGAACATGTGTGCCAAATTTCATACTTGACCACAGAATGCACAATCATTTTGCTGATTTGCTGCTCCAGAAGCAGAAATCACATTCAGCATGTGAGAATTCTGAACTTTAACAGGCCGTTATTTTCAAAAGGTATTCATTTTGTATCTTGAGCAGATGTAGTTGTTTTATGTTGAAGCACAAAACGTGACTGAGGAGAAAAAACAGGAGGAATTCATTACACTAAAATATAGAAAAACTTTAGAAGCTGTGTTATCTTTATTCATTCATTTTAAAGCTCAAATATGTTTTGTGGCTCCAGTAGAATTTTATTTGTGGAAGATGGGACAAAAATGTCTCTTTTGACAGTAAAGGTTTCTGCCCCCTGTTCTAACCAGAAGGTTAAATCTGAATTCTTTTTCACTGTTGGGAGTGAGGTTAACTGGCTGCTACTGCATAGTGCTTCTTGCTGGCCTCTATCATACAAAGAGAAGAGGTGATCAGGAAGACAAGAAGACAGAAAATGTGAAGAAGACAGAAAATGTGTAGAAGACAAACCGAAACGTTGCAGCTGTGGAGCAGAACACAGCTTGTGTCGTGGACGTGCAGTCAGCAAAAAACAGCAGACGTCCAGTGTGTAGGACTCTACAAGGGATTATGTCTGCAGAGACAGTGAAGACAGTGTCCAAGCAGCAAGACTGAGCTGAGACAGACAGCACAGACACACAGGTGTTAGAAGATTAAAAATGTTTTGTGATGTCTGTCTGGGTGAGACCAGGGAGCAGCCAAGCTGTGTTGTTTATCCATTATCAACCAGTTAACTCAGCCAATAATTTGCATCATTTTTTACCAAAATTGGAGCAACTTTAACTTTTGACCCCCGTACCAACTGAAAGTGACCTTTGTCACCATTTTTGCTGTTTTTGACAATGACAATGACAAAGTTTATTCGGCACACAAAATATTCAAATAGAAAAAAATGAACAATTCCACAAACGCATAAACAAAACTAGTGAGTCCGAAAGGGTGTGGGCTGAAGCAAAGCTTATTAGCGCCCACCCCTGCTAGTACAAGTCCATCAATTCTAATCAGTCATATTTACATAAATACAAATTCACTACTACATGTCGACACACGGACATACACATCAATATACTATTCACTTATAATTATATTTATATAGTACCAGATCACAACAAAGTCAAATCAAGGCACTTTATGCAAGTAAGGACTAACCTTACCAACCAACCCAACCAATTAATGGTGATGATTTTGTCTGCTGTCGTCTCCAAACAACAAAGTCACTCAGTTATGACAAATTTGCTGCTTTCTGTATTTTGACAAACTCCAGATAAACTCAAGAAACCCTTTAAAAGGACAGAGTTCACTGTTTTTTCCCACTTGTGTGGAAGTTGTAACATTATTATTATTTTAACTCACCAATTTTCACCTGTAGAGGAATAGCTTACACCATCTGTTATGCTTAGTTATATTACGGGGTAACATATGTTACATGTCATAGAATCCGAAGGGACATCAACCTTGTTTGACCTTTACTTTTAAAACCAAACATTCAACACAGACACAACTATTCCTTTTATTAATCCTGTTAGCTCAACCAATAATTTGCATCACTTTATTGCAAAAATTGGTGCATCTTTAACTTTTGACCCCTGTACAAACTGAAATTGACCTTTGTCATCGTTTTTCCTGTTTTTTCCCCTGTAACTCCACAACATTTAGTCAAAGATAGTCTACACTATACTGTTTTGAAATCATTATGATCATACATATAATATGATAAAGCTTTCAGTATGATTGGAACATTTTAAATTTTGTTGTTTTCCATTCAGCTGCTCCCATTTTTGTACAGGGTCGCCACAGCGGCTACAGCCAAATCCGCACTGGCATTTGGCACAAGTTTTACGCCAGATGCCCTTCCTGATGCAACTCCAGTGTAACCTGGAGAAACACACAGCCCCTGGTGTTCCAAAGATGTCTCCCATCCGAGTACTAACCAGGCCCTACACTGCTTAGTTTCTTAGTTTTTTTACCCCATAACTCCTGATCATTCAGTCATAGATAGTCCAAACTATATCTTTTTGGAATCTTTATGATCAGACAAATAATGTGGTGTAGTTTTCAAAATGATTTGAGCATTTTTAATTTTGACCCCTGTGTAATTCTTCAACTGACCTCTACCTGGCCGCCTATTGAAAATTCAAGTGGCCAGTCGTTTTTTTCAAAAGAGTAATGTCTAAGGAGTATTTGTGCCAACTTTGGTGCTTCCATCACCATTTGCACGATTTTGCTCTAAATATTCTCTTAGCTGCTGCACTACAAGTCTCATTGTCAAGAGAGACCTGTTTAAGTTGGACACAAAATATAACAACTAGTCACAGACAGATAGAGATAACATACTGGAATAAAATTCTAAACACTGACAGGTTCTTATGAGGACACACTGCATTATGGATGTATTGATTATTTGTCTGCAGCAGAAACCCGCCTCAGAAAGTGAGACATTGAAAAGGTGCAGGAGCTCCGAATGTTCAGTGGAGCTTTTAAAACATCACCAGTTTCTGCAATGAAAGTGGAAATGGAAGAAATGCTGCTGAGACTGAGAAGAGCTCGGCTCCTGCTCACATACTGGGTCATTGCAGCACTAATCCTGGAAAGAGGATTTTACAGGACTGATGGGAACATCAACAAACTGATTATTAGAGTTTTGGGTGGATCAGAAATACAAGAGTGCAGACTGCAGGTTTGACACACTTAAGTATAAATCAAACTGTGTCACTGTCGGTCGTTCCTCTCTGGAGATTTTTTTCTGTGGTCTGTTGATAAAAGGCAGCAGGAAATCTAAAATAATATCAGAAGGGGCGAAAGTACATAACAATAATAGATCAACATCAGTGCAAACTGTAAATATTCACAGACGCCAAAAAAACCCAGAGAATGGAGGCAAAGCTGCATTTTACATCCCTCAGTATGAGGCAGCAGAGAAGAAAAAAACACAAAACACAAACGATGAGGGAGAGAAAAGAAAATTAGTGGATGTATTTAAGCACAGAAACACAGAATGTACGCAATCTTTTTTGTTAGAATATTTTCCAATTACAGGATTGAATAAAGCTCCCCAAACTTTTTTTTTCTTAGTCTCTGCGACTCTCCTGTCTATACCCCACACCAGTAGGTAGCGGTAATGCACCTATAAGTTGGTTACAACCGTCATTAAATTTAAAGAAGAAGAGCTGTTTCTTGTTGTCTTCCGAGGCTAAAGCTAGTTAGCTGTAGACGCTGGAAACTCTTCTCTGAACAAATCAAACTTCACTCTGTGATCCTCGAATGTTTATTGAAGCGCTCCAGAAGCACAAAGGTCGACAGTAAACCGGAAGAAGAAGAAAAGGCGAAGTTAGCACGAAAAGGTGGAACAACTGAGAAGGTTGCTGATACAGCGGCTAACTGCTGCTAATGCCGAGATATTTGAGTTGGTAGAAACAAAAAACATCGCAGAGCAGCAAGAAGAAACGAGTGGATTTAAAGAAGCGAAGAAACTAGTTAACGTGCTGGATGCTGTTTTCAAACCTGAAGAATGATGATCCAGAGCAGGTTTGTCCACTAAACTTTATTTCAGAACAACTCCACCACATCCAGATGATAGCTGTTAGTTTGTGTTGGAGTGAGTGAGGCAAGCTGCACAGATAAACAGATAAAAGTCGACATGAAGAGCAGGAGATTAGATAGGATCTCCTCGCTGACTGGCTAGTTCAAATCAATCAATCAATCAACTTTTTTCTTATATAGCGCCAAATCACAACAAACAGTTGCCCCAAGGCGCTCTATATTGTAAGGCAAGGCCATACAATAATTATGAAAAACCCCAACGGTCAAAACGACCCCCTATGAGCAAGCACTTGGCTACAGTGGGAAGGAAAAACTCCCTTTTAACAGGAAGAAACCTCCAGCAGAACCAGGCTCAGGGAGGGGCAGTCTTCTGCTGAGACTGGTTGGGGCTGAGGGAAAGAACCAGGAAAAAGACATGCTGTGAAGGGGGGCAGAGATCGATCACTAATGATTAAATGCAGAGTGATGCATACGGAGCAAAAAGAGAAAGAAACAGTGCATCATGGGAACCCCCCCACAGTCTACGTCTAAAGCAGCATAACCAAGGGATGGTCCAGGGTCACCTGATCCAGCCCTAACTATAAGCCTTAGCGAAAAGGAAAGTTTTAAGCCTAATCTTAAAAGTAGAGAGGGTATCTGTCTCCCTGATCTGAATTGGGAGCTGGTTCCACAGGAGAGGAGCCTGAAAGCTGAAGGCTCTGCCTCCCATTCTACTCTTACAAACCCTAGGAACTACAAGTAAGCCTGCAGTCTGAGAGCGAAGCACTCTAATGGGGTAATATGGTACTACGAGGTCCCTAAGATAAGATGGGACCTGATTATTCAAAACCTTATAAGTAAGAAGAAGAATTTTAAATTCTATTCTAGAATTAACAGGAAGCCAATGAAGAGAGGCCAACACGGGTGAGATATGCTCTCTCCTGCTAGTCCCCGTCAGTACTCTAGCTGCAGCATTCTGAACCAACTGAAGGCTTTTTAGGGAACTTTTAGGACAACCTGATAATAATGAATTACAATAGTCCAGCCTAGAGGAAATAAATGCATGAATTAGTTTTTCAGCATCACTCTGAGACAAGACCTTTCTGATTTTAGAGATATTGCGTAAATGCAAAAAGGCAGTCCTACATATTTGTTTAATATGCGCTTTGAATGACATATCCTGATCAAAAATGACTCCAAGATTTCTCACAGTATTACTAGAGATCAGGGAAATGCCATCCAGAGTAACGATCTGGTTAGACACCATGCTTCTAAGATTTGTGGGGCCAAGTACAATAACTTCAGTTTTATCTGAGTTTAAAAGCAGGAAATTAGAGGTCATCCATGTCTTTATGTCTGTAAGACAATCCTGCAGTTTAGCTAATTGGTGTGTATCCTCTGGCTTCATGGATAGATAAAGCTGGGTATCATCTGCGTAACGATGAAAATTTAAGCAATACCGTCTAATAATACTGCCTAAGGGAAGCATGTATAAAGTGAATAAAATTGGTCCTAGCACAGAACCTTGTGGAACTCCATAATTAACTTTAGTCTGTGAAGAAGATTCCCCATTTACATGAACAAACTGTAATCTATTAGACAAATATGATTCAAACCACCGCAGCGCAGTGCCTTTAATACCTATGACATGCTCTAATCTCTGTAATAAAATTTTATGGTCAACAGTATCAAAAGCAGCACTGAGGTCCAACAAAACAAGCACAGAGATAAGTCCACTGTCCGAAGCCATAAGAAGATCATTTGTAACCTTCACTAATGCTGTTTCTGTACTATGATGAATTCTAAAACCTGACTGAAACTCTTCAAATAGACCATTCCTCTGCAGGTGATCAGTTAGCTGTTTTACAACTACCCTCTCAAGAATCTTTGAGAGAAAAGGAAGGTTGGAGATTGGCCTATAATTAGCTAAGATAGCTGGGTCAAGTGATGGCTTTTTAAGTAATGGTTTAATTACTGCCACCTTAAAGGCCTGTGGTACATAACCAACTAACAAAGATAGATTGATCATATTTAAGATTGAAGCATTGAATAATGGTAGGACTTCCTTGAGCAGCCTGGCAGGAATGGGGTCTAATAAACATGTTGATGGTTTGGATGAAGTAACTAATGAAAATAACTCAGACAGAACAATCGGAGAGAAAGAGTCTAACCAAATACCGGCATCACTGAAAGCAGCCAAAGATAACGATACATCTTTGGGATGGTTATGAGTAATTTTTTCTCTAATAGTCAAAATTTTGTTAGCAAAGAAAGTCATGAAGTCATTACTAGTTAAAGTTAATGGAATACTCAGCTCAATAGAGCTCTGACTCTTTGTCAGCCTGGCTACAGTGCTGAAAAGAAACCTGGGGTTGTTCTTATTTTCTTCAATTAGTGATGAGTAGAAAGATGTCCTAGCTTTACGGAGGGCTTTTTTATAGAGCAACAAACTCTTTTTCCAGGCTAAGTGAAGATCTTCTAAATTAGTGAGACGCCATTTCCTCTCCAACTTACGGGTTATCTGCTTTAAGGTACGAGTTTGTGAGTTATACCACAGAGTCAGACACTTCTGATTTAAAGCTCTCTTTTTCAGAGGAGCTACAGCATCCAAGGTTGTCTTCAATGAGGATGTAAAACTATTGACGAGATACTCTAACTCCCTTACAGAGTTTAGGTAGCTACTCTGCTCTGTGTTGGTATATGACATTAGAGAACATAAAGAAGGAATCATATCCTTAAACCTAGTTACAGCGCTTTCTGAAAGACTTCTAGTGTAATGAAACTTATTCCCCACTGCAGGGTAGTCCATCAGGGTAAATGTAAATGTTATTAAAAAATGATCAGACAGAAGGGAGTTTTCAGGGAATACTGTTAAGTCTTCTATTTCCATACCATAAGTCAGAACAAGATCTAAGATATGATTAAAGTGGTGGGTGGACTCATTTACTTTTTGAGCAAAGCCAATAGAGTCTAATAATAGATTAAATGCAGTGTTGAGGCTGTCATTCTCAGCATCTGTGTGGATGTTAAAATCGCCCACTATAATTATCTTATCTGAGCTAAGCACTAAGTCAGACAAAAGGTCTGAAAATTCACAGAGAAACTCACAGTAACGACCAGGTGGACGATAGATAATAACAAATAAAACTGGTTTTTGAGACTTCCAATTTGGATGGACAAGACTAAGAGACAAGCTTTCAAATGAATTAAAGCTCTGTCTAGGTTTTTGATTAATTAATAAGCTGGAATGGAAGATTGCTGCTAATCCTCCGCCCCGGCCCGTGCTACGAGCATTCTGACAGTTAGTGTGACTCGGGGGTGTTGACTCATTTAAACTAACATATTCATCCTGCTGTAACCAGGTTTCTGTTAGGCAGAATAAATCAATACGTTGATCAATTATTATATCATTTACCAACAGGGACTTAGAAGAGAGAGACCTAATGTTTAATAGACCACATTTAACTGTTTTAGTCTGTGGTGCAATTGAAGGTGCTATATTATTTTTTCTTTTTGAATTTTTATGCTTAAATAGATTTTTGCTGATTATTGGTGGCCTGGGAGCAGGCACCGTCTCCACGGGGACGGGGCAACGAGGGGACGGCAGGGGGAGAGAAGCTGCAGAGAGGTGTATAAGACCACAGCTCTGCCTCCTGGTCCCAACGCTGGACAGTCACAGTTTGGAGGATCCAAGAAAATTGGCCAGATTTCTAGAAATGAGAGCTGCTCCATCCAAAGTGGGATGGATGCCGTCTCTCCTAACAAGACCAGGTTTTCCCCAGAAGCTTTGCCAATTATCAATGAAGCCCACCTCATTTTTTGGACACCACTCAGCCAGCAATTCAAGGAGAACATGCGGCTAAACATGTCACTCCCGGTCTGATTGGGGAGGGGCCCAGAGAAAACAACAGAGTCCGACATTGTTTTTGCAAAGTTACACACCGATTTAATGTTAATTTTAGTGACCTCCGATTGGCGTAACCGAGTGTCATTACTGCCGACGTGAATTACAATCTTTCCAAATTTACGCTTAGCGTTAGCCAGCAATTTCAAATGTCCTTCGATGTCGCCTGCTCTGGCCCCCGGAAGACAGTTGACAATGGTTGCTGGTGTCGCTAACTTCACATTTCTCAAAACAGAGTCGCCAATAACCAGAGTTTGATCCTCGGCGAGTGTATCGTCGAGTGGGGAAAAACGGTTAGAGATGTGAACGGGTTGACGGTGTACACGGGGCTTCTGTTTAGGGCTACGCTTCCTCCTCACAGTCACCCAGTCAGCCTGCTTTCCCGACTGCCCGGGATCTACCAGGGGGGAAGTAACGGCGGCTAAGCTACCTTGGTCCGCACCGACTGCAGGGGCCTGGCTAGCTGTAGAATTTTCCACGGTGCGGAGCCGAGTCTCCAATTCGCCCAGCCTGGCCTCCAAAGCTACGAATAAGCTGCACTTATTACAAGTACCGTTATTGCTAAAGGAGGCCGAGGAATAACTAAACATTTCACACCCAGAGCAGAAAAGTACGGGAGAGACAGGAGAAGCTGCCATGCTAAATCGGCTAAGAGCTAGTAGCTACGCAACCTAGCGGATTCCTAAAAACACACAAAGTGAATAATGTGTAAATAATTTAGAGGTGATTCAGCAGAAGGAGTGCCTTAATTAAGGCACCAAACAGGCCATGAAGCAGCACAGGTAACGCACAACAACAGCGAACGCACGGTGCTAAAATAAAATAAAAATCGACTAAACACGCTGTGGAGCAGCACAGGTAACGCACGACAACAGTGCTAAAAAAAATAAAAAAAAATAAAATAAAAACGAAAGCGTTAGCAAGCTAGTTAGCTTGCCAACGCTGATGAAAGTTAGCTGATAAAAGTGCTCCGTCGCGATGTTTCGACCGTTAGAGGTCTTCCTTAGGTGTTGGAGCACAGTAAAAAAGTAAAAAAAGTAAAAAGGTAAAAAAGTCTTGAAAAAGACTGTTAGTTCAAAGTCCAAAGCAGCAGGTAGCAGTCTCTGTGTAAACAGTCCCAACAGAGAGCCAAAATTCTGATGCAATCTCACTCCGAAGACAGGAAGTACCTCCAGCTAGATGACGTCATCGCAGAGTTTATTTCAACATGGCGGCACCCTTGGCAAAGTTGAACTGGACGATATTTCGCTGTACGTGGCACCGGCAAAATGGCAGGTTGAGCAGTTTTGCCGGCCATCTAAATTTATTCACAACGGACGGAACAGAACGGCCACGGTCGGGCGGGAACTTAAAGGCGATCGGAGTTTAAGATCTCTTTATTTTTCACAGCATCATACACTCAACAAAAATATAAATGCAACACTTTTGGTTTTGCTCCCATTTTGTATGAGATGAACTCAAAGATCTAAAACTTTTTCCACATACACAATATCACCATTTCCCTCAAATATTGTTCACAAACCAGTCTAAATCTGTGATAGTGAGCACTTCTCCTTTGCTGAGATAATCCATCCCACCTCACAGGTGTGCCATACCAAGATTCTGATAAGACCATGATTACTGCACAGGTGTGCCTTAGACTGTCCACAATAAAAGGCAAGTCTGAAAGGTGCAGTTTTATCACACAGCACAATGCCACAGATGTCGCAAGATTTGAGGGAGCGTGCAATTGGCATGCTGACAGCAGGAATGTCAACCAGAGCTGTTGCTCGTGTATTGAATGTTCATTTCTCTACCATAAGCCGTCTCCAAAGGCGTTTCAGAGAATTTGGCAGTACATCCAACCAGCCTCACAACCGCAGACCACATGTAACCACACCAGCCCAGGACCTCCACATCCAGCATGTTCACCTCCAAGATCGTCTGAGACCAGCCACTCGGACAGCTGCTGAAACAATCAGTTTACATAACCAAAGAATTTCTGCACAAACTGTCAGAAACCATCTCAGGGAAGCTCATCTGCATGCTCGTTGTCCTCATTGGGGTCTCGACCTGACTCCAGTTCGTCGTCATAACCGACTTGAGTGGGCAAATGCTTACATTCGCTGGCATTTGGCACATTGGAGAGGTGTTCTCTTCACGGATGAATCCCGGTTCACACTGTCCAGGGCAGATGGCAGACAGCGTGTGTGGCGTCGTGTGGGTGAGCGGTTTTCTGATGTCAATGTTGTGGATCGAGTGGCCCATGGTGGCGGTGGGGTTATGGTATGGGCAGGCGTCTGTTATGGACGAAGAACACAGGTGCATTTTATTGATGGCATTTTGAATGCACAGAGATACCGTGACGAGATCCTGAGGCCCATTGTTGTGCCATACATCCAGTAACATCACCTCATGTTGTAGCAGGATAATGCACGGCCCCATGTTGCAAGGATCTGTACACAATTCTTGGAAGCTGAAAATGTCCCAGTTCTTGCATGGCCGGCATACTCACCGGACATGTCACCCATTGAGCATGTTTGGGATGCTCTGGACCGGCGTATACAACAGCGTGTACCAGTTCCTGCCAATATCCAGCAACTTCGTACAGCCATTGAAGAGGAGTGAACCAACATTCCACAGGCCACAATTGACAACCTGATCAATTCTATGCGAAGGAGATGTGTTGCACTGCATGAGGCAAATGGTGGTCACACCAGATACTGACTGGTATCCCCCCCCCCCAATAAAACAAAACTGCACCTTTCAGAGTGGCCTTTTATTGTGGACAGTCTAAGGCACACCTGTGCACTAATCATTGTGTCTAATCAGCATCTTGATATGGCACACCTGTGAGGTGGGATGGATTATCTCAGCAAAGGAGAAGTGCTCACTATCACAGATTTAGACTGGTTTATGAACAGTATTTGAGGGAAATGGTGATATTGTGTATGTGGAAAACGTTTTAGATCTTTCAGTTCATCTCATACAAAATGGGAGTGTCAAGGATTTTATATAGCTCATGCTTATATTATTATCATTTATTTTCTTATAGTTTATGCTTATATTATTTTTCCTCTTAGTGAGAAGAGGAGGTTTTAGAAAGAAAGACTTGTTGTCTGCATTCTTCCTGAGTGAGCAAGCTATTTTTAATTTTACCTAAGTACCTTATCCTGCTGTGGACAAGCCGCAAGGCTCATGTCGCAGGAATGAAAGGTTCCAGCAGTCACCTTGTCCCGATATCTCCCTCTTGCAGACATGACTCATGTGTAACCTCTCCCTGACTGTCCTTGTTTGTTTTTTTCTCATGTTGATGAACTAAATAAAAAGCTGGGCCAGAGGAGGGGATTTTGGGAGAGCTTTGGAGCTTAGCACAGAAGCTGCTTCTTGTTCTCCTCCTCTGCGCAGAGCAAAAAATATATATATTTGTCCCTCTCTCTGACTGGTTTCTTTTCAGTGTTTGTGCCTCTCATTTCTTTAAAAACAGGGTGCAAACCCAACAGAGCAAAACCAAAAGTGTTGCGTTTATATTTTTGTTGCGTGTATGAAGGTTTTACTCCTTTGCCCCCATCCTTGCCGCTGCTCGCTCCCGCCCTCGTGGGCCGTGGCCCTGCTACTGTGGTTCTGGGGCTCCCCCTATTGGTGGGCCTATGCCGGCGCCCTGTGTGCTTTCCTTGGGTATGGGGCTGCTCCCTGTGGGTTGGTGGTGGTGGTGGGGGGGGGCGTTCTTGCGCCGTCGGGCTGCTCCCCCGTTGGTTTGCTGTGCTGCCCGGTGGCTCTTGGGGCTGCCTTTCCTGGCTCCTGTGCCTTTCTGCTGCCCCTTTTCTCCTGGTTCCCCCTGGGCCCTGCATCCTGGACCCACGTCCGTCGGTGCTCGCGGCCGGCCGCGTGGCTTCTGACGTGCCAGAGTGGTCCATATCATATGGTAAGGTTCTGTACTCTTGTCTTGGCCCAACACACCAGCCACAGTAGTGATCGGATATTTAGCTGTGATCTGGGTCTCTGTGTGTGGCTGGTTGCGTGTTTGTGGCCGTCACCACAATTCGGTTTTTGGGTGCTCTTCAGGGGCACTACATTGTTCTCGATTAGGGTACGGATGCTCACTAATTAGACAACAGACTGTTGCTGTCACTGTTTGTTCATGTGTGGTTGTTTGTCATGGTATGTTGTATGGTTGGGGCCCCGTCTCCTCGGTATCTCACGTCACAGTTATTGTCTTCACCACTTGTCTCTCGTTCTTGTCTGTCTTTGTGTTGTTTTGGTGGTCTGCCCTTCCTGATAGAAGTTGTCGGTTGGCTTTGAGTAGGATGTTGTAGGCTGATCGGGAAGGGTGGATGGGGGTCACACGCACTACATACCTTCTGTCTTGCAAGAATAAATTGCATATATGGGTATTAATGTTCATAAATGGTTCTGCCAGTGTGGCATTTACCATTACTATATATGCAGACGGGGGGGAAAAGATCTCCTTATTTCACATTCATGATAGTAGCTCGATATTGGTAATTTTCATTATTGAAAATTGGCATATTTTATCATTCACTATTTTCAGGGGTGGACCGTGGACTTCTGTATTTTCGTTCTTATTCTGTCTTGAATTTGCAGGTTTTGGAAATCACAAATGTAAGCGATTATTTCTGTTTATCATGGTATTTTAAATGTTTTATCATGTTAACTACACAAAATGAGGCCACTGAAGGGCAAATTAAAAAAATAAGTTGTTTGTCATCCCCACCCGACACAGAAAATTACCAAGACTGCAAAAATTATTTCCACCGTGCCCGAAATTATTTCCACTGCATGGCGAAAAGCACCGGTGTAAATAATTTCGGGCACAGCGGTAGAAATAATTTTCGCCGCACAGTGGAAATAATTTTGGGCACGGCAGTGCCACGTTTTTGAGCTGCTTTTAGCGATGTAGGGACGAGACAAAAAAAAATGAAAGTCCATAAATTGTTCTTTTTACAGGTGCAATTGATAGAGCATGAAAAAACAAAGAAATTGACACCAAGATTGGTTAAGAAATAAGGAATTAATTTTAGTCTAAAAAAATCTGTATATTTTTTCCTATCGGCACAGTCATTTTCGCGTTCTCAAATACCACTTTCTCAATATTTGAGTGTCATGAAACTTCATCATTATGTCGACAAAATATTAGATTTTAGGGCTACTTACCTTTGAATGAGTGCTGTAAAGGTGATTGTGGTTTTTATGCTTGGTAAATTTGAGCAAAATTTTCAGCACAAACGAAGTACATGAAAGAAATGGCAGAAATGAACCGAACAAAAACGAGGTCAAAGACGAACTTCCTGCCTACGTCATTACAAGGAATTCCATGGGAAATACCCCAGCGAGACAATGAAAAAAGTGATCTTTGTGGGGAATCCTCTGCGCACAACGATAAACACGTATCGATGGAATGCGCATGCAGGCCTCGATCGGGAGATTGTCTTGTCCCTAAGCGATGACACCCAAAATGGCATAGAATCCCCCCACCAGTTGGTGATTTTCTGTTCCGATTCAAATGACTTTATGGCACCCAAAACGGCTGGTGGAAATAATTTCGGGCACGGCTATGCCACTTTTTTGAGCTGCTTTTAGCGTCTGAGAATCCCTCTGCCAGTAGGTGATTTTCTGTTCTGATTCAAACTACTTTATGGCACCCAAAACGGCATAGAATCTCTCAACTTTATGGCACTCAAAACGGCATAGAACCCCTCCGACTTTGTGGCACCCAAAACGGCATAGAACCCCTCCGACTTTGTGGCACCCAAAATGGCATTAAAAAATGAAAAATTTGCACCAACACTCAATGGTGAAGGCGCCGTCATGTTGAAATAAACTCTTCGATTACGTCATTTGAACTAGCCAATCAGCGAGGAGATCTGGTCAAATAGCGCTAGGTGTGTGTTTGCCGTATCCGACAAAATATCCACTTCGATAAGAAAAATAACCATCGTAAGTTCTTTCAGCTTCTCTCTTTTTGCTCAGGGTCGCCACAGCAGATCTGATGTTGTATATGTTTGTTGATTTGGCACAAATTTGACATGGGTTACCCCTTCCTGACACAGTTCAGCATGAATGGAGAATGGACCCTGGGGGTCTTGAACCGGCGGCCTTCTGGTTTGGGAGCAAGCACACTAACCCCCACACTGCCCTGTAATAAAAATAACCACATTAGATGAAAATAAAACTGAAGATCTATCCGGATAAGACGACTTTTAAAAACCTCTTTAACACTGAGGGTGAATTATGGCTCCTGATTGTGTTGATAATGTCACACATAGAAATAATTTCTTGCACATTCTGAGAGTGGAAGAGTTTTTGGACATGTGAGCAGCTGCAGACATGTTATTATTGGACATTTGAGGAGCATAAAAAGGAGGACTGATGAGACAGTGAGACAGGGAGGGGACAGCTGTTATGTTAATGAGTGACAGAAGGAGGAGTTATAATGTAGAAATTGACCCGGGCAAAAGAAAGAAAGATAGTTTCTACATTCCAACAACGCAAAGTGTGTCACTTTATTTGTTGAAAAGCACACCGAAAAAACATTCCATACACAGTCTTTTTATATCACTTGACCCAGCTGGCAGCAAAACATCAGAGGACCGGTGTTGCCGACTGAACTGTTCCCCTAAAAATTGGTCCCACCTGATGACGCGGTTCACGGATTAAGACCTCGTTTCTGCTTCAAACTGCACTCCAGTCATCATCTATCTCAGCAACAGATATCTGAAACTTGTGTACAACAATCATTTCCACATAAATTCAGCATTATTTCATCATAAAATGCGGCGGAAGCGATCAGAGCATCACAAGGAGCTGCTAGCTGATGCCTTCACTGCGGGTCAGACATTTTAAAACGTCACAGAATTTCGCCTCGTTTCTGCTTAAAACTGACTTTAGAATTATTTAAGAGGTTTTATCTTTATCATCTGATGGTTAATAATCCCATTAATCCATGTGATTGCTTTGGGTGAAGAGACTCCATCTCAGATGTGCTGCTGTGGTTCGAAATGACGCATGCGCAGATGCAAAAGGCAGACCGACTTTTAGGGACGGACTGTTCGGTCTGTGACACTGGGCCAGCTGTTCACACCTCGGCAGGAACAGACACTTTTGTCTGCTCCTGCCACCGCTGGGGGTTCTGTCTGGGAAGCAGATGTGTTTATTAACGTGTAAAGCTGGAAGACACAGTGGAAGTGCAAGCGGTGGTCACAACACACAGCCGGACACACATTGCACGTACAAGTGGTAATCTGAATTAGGTGAATTCTTTGTGAACAGTACATTGCGTGTGCTGCATCCCCCCCCAGAATTCCCCTAAGAAAGAACAGCACAAAGGAAAAGTGTCATAGAGGGCGCGGACGAATGATCTGGCCACAATGGCTCCTTCGTTCTGGGGCATCGGAGGCGCTGGAACATAAAGGAGCTTTTGGCATGCGCCATTGGTGGCTGCACCGATTTGGCGGCAGCCCTATGGATGGGGTCAGCCAGCTCTGTGTACCTGTCTAGATCCAGCTGAGCTGGCTTGAGGTGGTCCACTGAAATGCATTCAGCTTTCCCACTGATGTCGAATACTCGAAACGGGCCATCATAAGGGGGCTGTAGCGGTCCTCTGTGAGCATCATGTTGAATAAAAATGTAATCCATTGACTGCACACGTGTGAAGTCGGCACTGGCGTGAGTTTCTTTCTACAGGCCATCACACTCATTACCCTTTTAAACTGAAAAAGAAAAAAAAACTCAATTCATATACCTCTTGTACAACTTCACTCTATTTCACACATTTTTTTCTTATTGCACATTTTAACTATGAATTATTCAGTGTTTAGTGTATATTTATACATGCCGTACAGAGACTACTTTTTGAATAAAGGCTATGTTACTGTGCTGTTCAGTGTACTGTACTGTATGTACATCTGTCTCTGCCAGATCTATATCAAGGGGAGTTCCCCTGATGTTTGAAGCTCTGAAAATTGTGCCAGAGTGTTTTTCCTCATCTCTGACACTGGGACCAAATCATTTAAAATACTAAATGCTTTGAGAGTGTATTTACTACAACATGACAAATTATTTTAATCTGATTTTTCAGTCTGACATGGTTTCTTTCAGACTTCAGTCAAATTATGTATCACAGTAAAGATCAAAATTGATCAACATGGGGACAAAAAAAACATCTTTTTTTTCTCATATTTCCCAGCCCGAACTGAGTCTTTGGCTTATTCTTCAACAGACCTGCAAAATTAAATTCACTCAACAAGGCAGCAAGTTTGAACATTGAAGCAACAAAACACATAAAATATATCTAAATGAAAACTAATCACAAAGGTTTGCTTAAAACTTAATGTTATAAATTTGTTGCCACAATATTTGGCAAATGTCTTACTGTAAATGAAATTGTCCCATTACTTTGCCACAAAATGGGGACAATGTCTCATTGTCTTTTTTCTCTTCCTGATCACTGACCATGTAAGTTCAGAACACTTAGTTTTATTTTTGTAAGGTTAGCCCTGACTTGTGCGAAGTGCCCTGCGGCAACTTTGTTGTGATTTGACATGATATAAATGAAATAAATAAATACAATTAATTTTAAAACCAGCTTCGTTTTACTTAAACAACATATGGGCATTAATATCATCTCTTTTTCTCTCTCTGTTTAATCAGCTGGTTGCAGCAGGTATGTCTCCTGCTTTAGAATGTCTGTCCCAACACAGGGATGATTAAATCATTCTGTTTTTAGTCTTTCGTCCACTTGATCATTGACTCTCTTTCTTTTGTGTGTTTTAAAGTCTTTCTACAAACATGTCTGAAGTCCAGCAGCTGAGGGACATGTTGAAACTACAGCTAACACCTGCTGATGAAGGAATGATCGCAGACCAGGAAGAAGAAATGTGTCATTTAAAAGAAGAGAACAAAAGAGGTAAAGGGATGGATGCTGTTTTTAATCGTCCAAATCTCTTCTACAGAACAGGTTTGTTCACGCAGCTTTGTTTGTGTTACTGATACTTTATAACGTGGTTGTAACTAGTGCTGGGTTGACAAGATCGATTTGCCGATTTTATATTGATTCTCATTTTAATTCCCACAGATCTAGTCGTACATATAAAGATGGAATTAAAAAAAAAAAAAAATATATATATATATACTCAACAAAAATATAAACGCAACACTTTTGGTTTTGCTCCCATTTTGTATGAGATGAACTCAAAGATCTAAAACTTTTTCCACATACACATTATCACCATTTCCCTCAAATATTGTTCACAAACCAGTCTAAATCTGTGATAGTGAGCACTTCTCCTTTGCTGAGATAATCCATCCCACCTCACAGGTGTGCCATATCAAGATGCTGATTAGACACCATGATTAGTGCACAGGTGTGCCTTAGACTGCCCACAATAAAAGGCCACTCTGAAAGGTGCAGTTTTGTTTTATTGGGGGGGGATACCAGTCAGTATCTAGTGTGACCACCATTTGCCTCATGCAGTGCAACACATCTCCTTCGCATAGAGTTGATCAGGTTGTCAATTGTGGCCTGTGGAATGTTGGTCCACTCCTCTTCAATGGCTGTGCGAAGTTGCTGGATATTGGCAGGAACTGGTACACGCTGTTGTATACGCCGGTCCAGAGCATCCCAAACATGCTCAATGGGTGACATGTCCGGTGAGTATGCCGGCCATGCAAGAACTGGGACATTTTCAGCTTCCAAGAATTGTGTACAGATCCTTGCAACATGGGGCCGTGCATTATCCTGCTGCAACATGAGGTGATGTTCTTGGATGTATGGCACAACAATGGGCCTCAGGATCTCGTCACGGTATCTCTGTGCATTCAAAATGCCATCAATAAAATGCACCTGTGTTCTTCGTCCATAACAGATGCCTGCCCATACCATAACCCCACCGCCACCATGGGCCACTCGATCCACAACATTGACATCAGAAAACCGCTCACCCACACGACGCCACACACGCTGCCTGCCATCTGCCCTGGACAGTGTGAACTGGGATTCATCCGTGAAGAGAACACCTCTCCAACGTGCCAAACGCCAGCGAATGTGAGCATTTGCCCACTCAAGTCGGTTACGACGAGGAACTGGAGTCAGGTCGAGACCCCGATGAAGACGACGAGCATGCAGATGAGCTTCCCTGAGACGGTTTCTGACAGACAGTTTGTGCAGAAATTCTTTGGTTATGCAAACCGATTGTTTCAGCAGCTGTCCGAGTGGCTGGTCTCAGACGATCTTGGAGGTGAACATGCTGGATGTGGAGGTCCTGGGCTGGTGTGGTTACACGTGGTCTGCGGTTGTGAGGCTGGTTGGATGTACTGCCAAATTCTCTGAAACGCCTTTGGAGACAGTTTATGGTAGAGAAATGAACATTCAATACACGAGCAACAGCTCTGGCTGACATTCCTGATGTCAGCATGCCAGTTGCACGCTCCCTCAAATCTTGTAACATCTGTGGCATTGTGCTGTGTGATAAAACTGCACCTTTCAGACGGGCCTTTTATTGTGGGCAGTCTAAGGCACACCTGTGCACTAATCATGGTGTCTAATCAGCATCTTGATATGGCACACCTGTGAGGTGGGATGGATTATCTCAGCAAAGGAGAAGTGCTCACTGTCACAGATTTAGACTGGTTTGTGAACAATATTTGAGGGAAATGGTGATATTGTGTATGTGGAAAAAGTTTTAGATCTTTGAGTTCATCTCATACAAAATGGGAGCAAAACCAAAAGTGTTGGTTTATATTTTTGTTGAGTGTGTGTGTGTGTGTGTGTGTATATGTATATGTATATGTATATATGTGTGTATATATATATATATATATATATATATATATGTGTGTGTATATATATATGTGTGTGTATATATATATATATATATATATATATATATATATATATATATATATATATATATATATATATGTGTGTGTATATATATGCACTTCTCACCAGTGTTATAACAGCGTGCCTGAAAAAATTACTTTGCAGTTGGGTCGTTATGCTGTTTCCGAGGGGGTGTAACGGGAAAAATTAAATTACCATTTCTCTACATTGATTGTGGACATGCTGGTTGTGATTTAGAAGCAGCACGTCCACAATTTATTCATCAACCTCTATCAAAGCCATTTAAAGATGTCAATCATGACTATTGGGACTGTTGTTGCAGGCAAGAAAAGAGAATCATCTGCCGTTTGATTCACGCAGTAGTTTTGGGGGGTTTTTTATTCGTTCCTCGTAATGTGCCATTTCCTTGGGACAGCAAACAAATGTTCTGTGGGGTGGACTGTAGGAAAACTTTTCTCATATCTGCATTCTCCTGCTGCAGGAGAAAAGTTTGAGGCATCTTATAAATGTTGCGCAAGTGCTTTTTTTTTTTTTTTTTTTTTTTTTTTTTTTTTGGTGCAAGACAGAGCGCGCAGCGTGTCGTCAGAGTCTGAACCAGACAGTGAGGATTGTGATGATGAAGGAGATGATCCATCGGTTGTTCTGGACGAGAAACCAGAGCAGGTGGATCCACCGACATGCGCACAGATCTCCACAGTGGGTCAGATCATGCGGTTCTGTTTGCAGCTTCGCCAGGACTCAGGCACTACAGAACTCCATCCCAGCGCCGAGTCCTGGAACGCAGAGCAGGATGCAGACACACACTGCTTTCATTTAAAGCGTTGAGATCGTTAGCTTCAGTTTTGTTTTGTTTCTCTTTCGTTCCTTTTGCTCTCTTGATTCACAGGCTATTTGGTGATAAAGCTAATTCATCCACCTTTTCTCAATGATTTGTGACTTTTTTTTACTTTTTTCCCATTCGGTCAGGAATTGCCGTATGCTGTGTGACTGGGCCATAAAACAGACAGACAACTAAATGAATGTAGATTTTTTTTTTTTTTTTTTTTTTTTTATGTCCTTGGCTGATTTAATAAAGCCTTTTAAGAGAAACAGTGTCCGCGCTGATTATCTGAAACAGACTTAAGCCTGGGTCCCACTGAATAATGAAGGATGATAATGAGCCACGCAGCATGTTTTCTTTGCTACGAGAGGGTTTCTTCAACTATTGTGGGAGTTTCATGGCTCTTAGAGGCATTATCTTCAGTTAACAAGACTCCTCTCTAAGCGTGGCACTAATTTCAAGAAGTTCAAAATTTAGCAACAACAGCGTGGCACAGTTTGTGTACAAGTTACTGCGACGACTTAGAGGCATTTGCGTGGTGCTTACAAGGCTGCTAAAAGCCCATTATCCATAAGCCTGTCAGCTACGCAGGACCTGAGAGGCTATTTTTGGAGTGGCTGCCCTTTTGTACACACAATTCCACCTACTCTGTGCGCTAGACGCTATATATAAAATAATTATTTTGTAGCGGATTAATCATTTTCTGCCAAACCTTGGATGCTGAAAACACCTCTAATCACTTTTGGAATCACAGAGGGCTGTTTTATCTGGACGCTTTTTTTCCTCTCTTTCCTGCTCCATATGGAATGTATTTTGGAACAGCTTAAGGTAACTATTTTTAATGTTTTTATAGCTTGATAAAACAGTTCCTAGCTGTTCAGGTATGTCTATGGTTGATTTAATATCTTGTTAATGGATCACATGAGCTCCGCTGTGTGTGTGCACTGAGGCAGTGACTCATCACGCTGCAAAGGAGCATTGAGGCAGAACGCCAGCTCACTAAAGAGTGATTTTTCAGTCAATATTGGACAAACACAAAGTTAAAATATGGATGACTGTGTGAAAATGGCTGTGTGTTTGAAGCTGCAGAAGAAATAACGCCAGTGAAGTCATGAAAAGCAGTGCAGAGCTGTGCAGCAACACAGAAGGAGATCGCGCAAAAGACCGATTTTGAAGACATAACACAAAGTTAAAAGTTGTATCACGGTGACTTGTAAGCTGTGGAAGAAATATATATATATATATATATATATATATATATATATATATATATATATATATATATATATATATATATATATATATGAAAGTGATACACAAGTGTATATAATTAAAGCGGCCACCTCATTCTGTATGCAGAACGGCACCGCACGCGAAAGAGGGATTTTGCAGAAATAAACAGATGAACGCTTTAAAAACGGTGTGAAAATGACTGTTTAAAGCCAAGGAAAAAATAAAGCCATCAAGCCACGGAGGGAAAGGAAGCCAGTGAGAAGGAGCACAGAGGCGGCTGTCCATGAATGGAGAACAGCAGCGCATGTGTAAAAGAGCAATTTTGCAGAAATAAATGGACAAACATAAAGGTTAAAGGATTCAAGGATTCAAAAGGAGTTTATTGTCATATGCACATAGGAACATGTTCCCTGCACAATGAAATGTGTTTACTGCATTTTTACCCATCGTAATTGCCAGTTAGGAGCAGAGGTCACCTTTTTTGGCGCCCAGGGACCCAGCTCCAGATGTATATCCCTGCCCTAGGTCACGAGCAGGGCTGAGCAAACCTTGACCGGCCTCATGACATACTTAACAAACAACAACACACATAAGCCGGTCCGGTACATGAACACATATAAAAGCACACACAAGGAAAGAATTGGGAAAAGAAAAACCTCCATTGCTGCTATGTTGAACTCACACAGCACCACTGGAGAGCAAAAAAAAACCCCATAGCACAGAAAAACAGTCATAACAAAAACAAATCACAACAGACGACAGCCGAGACTTGGATGTGTCCAGACAGACAGCCCGGAAGGCCGCCATGAGGCGCCATCGACAGGCCTTATCTGTCCATCCTGGGGGGGGATCCCAGTCCTGAATCAGTCCACCAGAGTCTCAAGGTCCCACAGTCAACATCTCAGGACTGGGAAGGGAGGGAGGGAGGGAGGGAGGGGGAAGATGAAGAGGCGGGGGAGACGAGGAGCGAAGCTATCAGGAGTGTTCCTCGGGGGGAGGATTTTATCCCAGCGGCCTTGAAGGACAGCTGGTGTTTGGAAACCAAATAGATATCCAGATTAGCAAATGCCTGGCAGATTCCACAGTCTGAAACTTCAGAGTGGCTCCCAAATACATCTGAATAGAAGAGATGTGGTCTTACTGATGATCAAAGCGGTTTTCCAGTGCAGCCATTCTCCTCGAGATGGATTCCAACGTGCAGTTGACACCCGCCGACTGAGCTGACACTGCCCTTCCAATCGAATCAATCATGTGGGGCAGCCTGGACGGGCCAATTAATGCCGCCTCCACCTTCTTAATTTTCCGGTAAACCAGTGCTATGGCCGCCCCACACAGCAGAAACCCGTTCACCACAGCTCCAAATAAGTAAACATCTTCAACGTCCTCCACAGACAACGTGTACAGGCACATGACTTGCCACCTCCGCCAGCTGTACATCACGTAACCCGCCGCATGTGTCCTGGCAGGACAGGTCGGGTCCTCCGCTCCCGAGTGTCTTGTGGAAAAAATAGTATGAATTGCATTCAGAGACCACTTGATCAGATCCATTTTGCCGTTTAACAGAGGAGCAGGGCTGCCAGCCTCACAGACAAAACACGCTACAGTAGCAGGAAAGTTGGGGAGGGAGGAGGAGAAAAAAATGCGACCGTCCCGACCGAGAGCAAGAAGGCAAAAAAAAAAAAAAAGTGGGATCATGGTGTGTGTGTTTAAAGCCAGCAAGCCGCAGAGCCAGCGAGGAGCACAGAGGTGGCTGTCAAGGAGCCCTTGGTTCGGTTCTAGCTGGTCTGGTGCATTACAGGTGGACAGCAGCCTGGCGCACAGCGCACAACCGCCGGACTGTACTGGAGTGTCTAGTTTTGGACTGCATTTAAAAAATGTGACATCTTTAAATGCTGCTGTGAATCTGTGAATTGAAAACCCACACTTTAAAGGGACCAGGTGTGGGAGGGCTGCATGTTTGGACCAAACCCACCATGCCTCAACGTGCGCCAACATTGCATTATCATGGCACTATTACAGCGCTACATGGCTTAGTGTGGCTGATGCTAGCCATTCGAGGCTCTAATGACAGGTTGTTCGTGGCTCACTAGAGGCTGCTACGTGGCACATGCGGGGTACAGAGAGACACGTAGAGGAACCTTCATAGCGGATACATGATAGATGAAAACGTGGGTCATTCTTCAAATAACGCTGACACATCCATGCGTGGCTCATTATTCATGGCTTATTATTTGGTGGGACCCAGGGTTTATTGCTCATTGAAAGTGAAGCAGTGTGTTTGTATATTTTTTTTTAAAAAAACATCGTTTGGTTCACTGGCTGCTCTCCACCTCCACAGATGAAGCAAAAGGATGCTCACTTTAAGTCAGTCATGTTTAACGATTCAAAAAATGTCTTTGGATTTGATAAGCGTTTTTATCAACAGGATGTCCAGTTGATTTATCAGTGCAGCTTTTGTGGAAACGCTGCACTCCGCAGCCATTTTTCACAAGCTGTGTTCACCTTCACATGCAGCCTGTAAGCAGACCGAAGGTTTCACAGACTGCCTGCACTTTTGATCGGGAAAGCTCCAAAACTTACAACGGCGTGAAAAAAATAAATAATTACCCGGGAAAATGGAGAGAGAGGGAACACCCTAAACTTAAAAATATGCATGATGGTATATCAACATTATGCCATTGCTTAGGACTGGCGTACCTGACCAGTCGATCGCCAGCTGAGTTCCAGTCGATTGTATGACACTGGTGCTGTAACTGACAGTGCTGCTATAACGGATTGATGCAGAAGGTGGCAGCACTGCACCAATAAGGATGTCAGCTGCCGTTAAACACCATAAAAGAAGAGAGCTCTTCTTGTCCTTCTATGGTGTAGAATACAGAGGAGTAAAATTAAAATGAGGAAAAAAAGGTTTTGAAGCAGCATAACAGCTTAAAGAGCCGAGTTTAATAAATAAGTAAATAAGATTTCCTGCTTTGTTAAAGATGATGACTGTGTTTGAGATTTTATATATTTAGTAATATAATACAGAGATAAACTGACTATTAATACTGCAGTTTCCTGCTTTTGATAAAGATGACAGTGTTTGTGGTTTTATTTTATGTTTTATTTATTTTTTCGTTATTCCATGTGCAGCTGGAGGACTGCTGCACACAGACGTTAGGTGGCTCAGCAGAAGTAAATTTCTGGAACGGTTTAATGAATTGTTGCCCGAAATTAAAAAAATTCTGGAACATTTAAACCATGCTGAATATGCACAGCTTTTGGATTTAGCCTTTCTTGTTTCTTGCCTCCTCTCAGTGCCAGAAGTCGCACTAAGGTAGGGAACAACTTTTCCAACTTTAATCAGGCATTGTGTATTTTGAGTTGTTTATTGTTGTGTTGTTACAGGCCAGTCCTAATCCTACTTGTGCTTATTCTTTGCACATTTACTTCAGTAATGCATTATTATTGTTAAAACTTTATCTTTGTTCCAGGAAAATGTATTATTATATTGGTGCACAATAAATTGCAGCTACGCTATGGTGTTCGATATGGTTTGCTAGATCTTGATACACTATCAATTTTAAAAGTAGATCTTGGTTCAAAAAAGGTTGGGCACCCCTGGCTTAGGGAGAGCCCTGCGACTTCTAATATTGTTTAAAAGCACAAAACTACTTTTTATCAGATTTATCGATAGAATACTCAATTCCAAAAATAGTTGATAGCTACAGCCCTATACCTCATCCAACCAATGGTAGCAGACATCAGCAACTCAATGTAACTGAGGAAATAAAATTAATACCACAGAATAAATCACCGTTTAGGATCCCAATTCTTTACCAGGTTACATTGTCAGTGAGGGTTCCTGCAGTCGTGTCCAGCTCAGTGCCCACACCTTGGTAAGTGACAGTTCCTTTGTGGCCAGTGTTGTTAGTTGATGGGCCAGGATTCAGCTGGATATCACTACTTAGTAACAGCACAAATCATAAAAAGTATAAAACATATCTTTTATTTTTTCCTTTGTGTTGTTTGATCTTGTTACATAAAGATGGTGATCCTTCTACCAAAATAGTTCATAGATGATTGAGTATCCATGTCCAAAAAAGTTAAGTATGGAAATGTCCATTATATATTGTAACTTTGAATCTGGAAAAGTGCCTATTGGTGGCTCATTTGAGCTTGAACTTTGCCACAGGGGGACCTAGAGAAGCCATAAACACAGCAGAAACCAAGAATAAGCAGTCTTTTGGTCTCCGCCTCACTGTTGTGAAATACTGAGTAACTGTGCAGTTGTGCATACCTGGAGGAATCCAGGACAAAGTACAAGTACCCACAGACAAAGAAACCATGTGCAGCCATATCCTGCATAGCAGTTGTTTGGAGCAAGTTCCAGATTATTCCTGTAATGTATCCTTCGTTGTCTTTTACCCCAGGATCTTGAACTGAAGAGACGTTTGCAGATCCAAAAATGCAAAATGAAAAAGGTATTGTTGTTGGAGAGAAGAGTGGAGCCTGACAAGCCACCCCTGCTCTCGGCGGCCATCTTATTTGAGGTTCAATGTAAAAACAACAATATAAAAAAAAACATGTCGACATCTGATAGCAAATCATAATTTTGGAGGGTACCTGGCAAGGCTAGTTTGTGCTGCTAAATTTAACAACAACTAAAGTCTTCATCTCTCTACATCTCTCTTATTCTTAACAAGGGTAAAGACCCTGAAAAATGTACTTCCTATAGACCCATTTCTTTACTTAATTCAGATTTAAAACTACTTTCTAAAATTTTGGCATTACGTTTGGAAAAGGTGCTTCCTGATGTTGTCTGTGAAGATCAGACTGGCTTTATTAAAGGACGTCACTCCTGTGATAATATGAGATGTCTACTTAATATCATTCAACTATTCAGAGGCTCTACTGTCCCAGCTTTAGTGATTTCTTTAGATGCTGAAAAAGCGTTTGATCGTGTAGAATGGTCATATTTATTTTTTGTCCTCACTAGGTTTGGCTTGGGTAATAAATTTCTTCATTGGATTCAGATTCTGTATAATTCCCCGTCTGCAGCCGTCATTACAAATGGTTTAAAATCTAATAGCTTTCCTCTTTTCCAAGGAAACAGGCAGGGCGATCCTTTAAGTCCTCTGCTTTTCAATCTGGCCATTGAGCCATTAACACAAGCAATCAGACAGAATAAATTAATTTCAGGCATCTGTGTGAGTGACAGGGAACACAAAATCTCACTCTACGCAGATGATGTGCTGATTTTTATGTCTAATCCTCAGTTTTCTATTTTGAATCTAATTGACACCATAGCTTTGTTTAGTGAGTTTTCAGGTTATAAAATTAACTTTTCTAAATCAGAAGCCATGCCTCTTGGATCTTTATCATCAGTTCAACAACTGTCTTGTCATTTTCCTTTCCGCTGGTCACCGTCTGGATTTGTTTACCTGGGTATAACTGTAACACCATTATTTGATTTGTTATATAAAGCTAATTACCCATGTCTTCTGGATGCCATAAAAGCAGATTTAGATAGGTGGGCTCCTCTACCCTTATCTTGGCTTGGCAGGATTTCCCTTATTAAAATGTATATTTTACCCAGGTTACTTTACCCTATGCAGATGATACCTCTATTATTAACGAAAAAAGTCATTAAATTGCTTGAAGGTTGGATGAGCTCTTTTATCTGGAGTAAAAGAAAACCTAGATTAAAAATGTCTAAACTCCAAAAACCATGTTCAGATGGGGGTCTTGATATTCCCACCTCAGTATGGATTGACGTTGAATCTTCTCAGTGTAGTTGTCCTCTCTGGAATCTCCTTTTTATAAGCAGTCCTATCAGAAATATATGTACTAATCCCATTTCATTAAATACTGTTAAAGCTTGGAAAATGGTCCGTAAAATAGAGGGTAGCCATGAGCGTACCTCTCCTCTTACTCCAATTTTGGATAATCCTGATTTTTTACCAGGCTATAGGGATCTGCGTTTCAAATTTTGGATTGAGAAAGGCATCACAAAACTAGGGGACCTTTTTGAGAATCAATGCTTATTGTCTTTTAATCAAGCCCAGCTAAAATTTGGACTACACAGATCAAATTTTTTCAGATACTTGCAAGTTAGACATTTTATCACTTGAGACACAACACTATTAAATAATTAGATGTCTACTGTTGAGAATGCAATACTTCTTCATGGTGGTAAAAAATCTATCTCTGTATTTTACAAAGCTATACTTTCCACTATTCCCTCTACTTCAGTTTTGGTAAAAATGGCATGGGAACGGGATATGGGCATTTTGATAGATCCCGAACTCTGGTGTGAAATATGGAAAAAGGCTGCTAGAATTTCCATCTGTAATCGAACCAAGTCCATTCAATTTAGAATCTTGCATCAGATACATGTTACACCTTTTTTGAAAAATAGGATGGATTCATCCTTCTCTTCACTTTGTTGGAAATATAAGACCGAAATTGGTGATTATTTTCATTGTATGTGGTCTTGTTCGAAGATACAAAATTATTGGTTTGATGTTGCTAAGGACTTATTCTCTATTTTTAAAATAGCCATACCCTTGGATCCCAAGTATTTTCTGCTTAGTCTCTCATATCCACATATAAATTCCAAGGGTAATCGACTACTTGGTCTTTTGACTCTTATTGCAAGAAAGAACATTTTACATTTCTGGATCAAGGACTTTGCTCCCACAAAGAGGTCATAGCACAATTTAATCTTAGAATGCATCCCGAGTGAATATATTTCGTGCATGCTCAGTGGTTCTTCAGATACATTTTATTCTACCTGGATCCCATACTTAAAATTTATTAGTCCAGACTTGGCCTCTCTTATCATGAAAGGTTTATCCTCTCTTTATTAGATGGTTTGTCATTGGACATAGTACATTCTGTTTACACTGTATTGCTGAAGTCCCACTTGTTCTGTCTGAGCAACTGTGTTTGTTGTTTGTTTAAAATGAAATAAAATGAAAAAAAAAAAACAACTAAAGTGTTATGGTCATTATTTAAGACTTTAAAAAGGGAGCATTTTAACATTGAATAAATGTTAAAAATGGTTATGGTAAAAATACGTTGAAAACCGGTTTAAAAGTGAAAGCTTATTCAAGGTCACTATAAATAATAGACATTGAATGAGCGTTCACTCATGCTCAAAAGCTCATTGAACATGTGTATCAGATGGTAAAAAGTGCTGTAGAAATGCAGTCCATTAATGTTGTTTTGCGAGCAGCAACATTACAAAATATTAATTAAATTAGTTGTCTTATGTATTTTTAATGAGTTGTAATGTCACTATAGATGTGTTCATGTCATATTTGATGAATTTTGACATCTTGTTCAAGTGCCATTTAAGTAATAATAATCCATCCATCCATCCATTTTCAATACCTGCTTACTCCAATTAAGGGTCATAGTAGACCGGAGCCTATCCCAGCAGTCATGAGGTGTGAGGCGGGGTACACACTGGACAGCGCACCAGTCTGTCACAGGGCCACATATAGACAGACAAACGCATTCACATCCACAGACACACACACCGAGGGTCAATTTAAAGTTTTCAGTTCACCTAACATGCATGTCTGTGGATGTGGGAGGAAGCCGGAGCACCCAGAGAGAACCCACGCAAACACGGGGAGAACATGCAAACTCCACACAGAAAGGCCACAGGTAGGAATTGATCCCATGACCTTCTTGCTGTGAGGCAACAGTGCTAACCACTAATGTACCGTGCTGCTCGAAGTACTAATAATAAATTTATAAAGCATTTTAAATGAGGAAAAATCAACGAAGTGCTGAACATAGCCGCAGTTGAACATTAATACCCCTGTCATACTAGAGGCCGACTGTACATCTGAATGAGAATTCAACGTAGAGTTGGCCAAGGTCGTGGCACATTCGAAAACGTCCAACAGCAATCTGGGTCCAGACAGTCGGACACAGTCACGTGGCCAGCCTGAATGTAGAGCACATACTTTATACTCTCGGTGTGCAGTCAAGGTGGAAAAATAAGGACCTGCCTTACCTGTCCTCTGGATCACTTATTTGATCCAATATATGGGCTGATGTATGTAAGCCAGGGTCCCCTGATCATGGATTTACTGTGATGCTCCGCGGACTGGTGGCTATTACCTGTAATAATGGCTGTGAGTGTGTACGTCTGCGATCCGATGTCAGTATTAATATGATCACACGTGATTACATCCACTGCAGTTATGCGTTACACGAGTTTTTGTAGTTTTTGTTTATTAATAAGTTTCATTAATACTGGAATTTGCAGTTATAAGGCTTTGTGTTGTACATGTTGTGATAAAATGTAAACAAAAGCAAACCTAGAAAAAACTGTCAAAATTCAGAAAAAAAGCCAATCTTTAGGGTACGAGGGGCACCTCTAAATGTGTTTCAGTTATCCCCAAAATGTATATATATTTTTTTCTTTCATCATAAATTGAACAATTTTAGGAGGTACTGAATTTAGCAATTAATCTGTATTTAAGTGCCACCATACTGGACATCCTTATATGCTTTTGTGGCATTCCAGAAAATAAAGCATTACAATAGTCAATTGTGGAAGACAGACATGAATTAAAATTTGTGAAATTTAAAAGGAATCCTGATGTATATTTCCACTTTATCAGTTCCATCAGTGAAATAACTTACTGTCATCAGGTCAAACTCACCACTCCGATACTTTATTTTAATGAGTCTTGGTCTAACATTTATTGTTAATTTGTTTCTTTACAGGCTTGCAGCCGTTGGTGGTGATTAAAAAAGAAATTCTTTCTGAACACCAGGAATGGAATATGAGTGTTGACCAGGAGGACATTAAAGAAGAAGAGAAGCTGTGGATAAGTCAGCAGGGAGAGCAGCTTCAGGAGCTGGAGGAGGCAGATCTCACCAAGTTTGGTTTCACTGCCGCCCCTGTGAAGAGTGAAAATGATGATGAAAAACCAGTCATCACAGCTTCATCATAGCCGAAGTGCTGAGAGCACAGAGGCTGAGCCTGTAGCCTGTAGCCAGCAGCTCATCTGTACACAGAACACAGACAGCAGAAGGTGATGGAGAGTATGATGGAGGACCACAACCAGCCAGCAACTCAGGTGCAAACAGTCATTTACAACCAGATACCAGTGGCAGGAGTTCAGACAGTTCTGGAACTGAGACTGATGACAGTTATGACTGGAAACAGACCGGGGAACTTCAGTCACGTTTTATCTGTCAAAAAAATACCAATAATGCTCATTCAGGCAACATTGATGAGAAACAATTTAATTGCTTTAAATATGGAAAAGCATCTGGTCACATGAACAACTCAGAGCAACAAAAGGAGAGGCAAGCAAGAAGAAAACTATTTAGCTGTTCTGATTGGAGTAAAAGACAGAAACAGAAGGGCACTCTGAACACACGCATTGGAATTCAGACAGGACAAAAACCATTTGACTGTTCTGAGTGTGGTCAAAGATTTGGACAAAAGGGCACTCTGAACATACACTTGATAATTCATACAGGACAAAAAGCATTTGTCTGTTCTGAGTGTGGTCAAAGATTTGGACTAAAGAGCAACATTAACAGACACATGATAATTCATACAGGGCAAAAATAATTTGGCTGTTCTGAGTGTAGCAAAACATTTGGGCGAAAGAGCTACCTGGACAGACACATGATAATTCATGCAGGACACACAACCGAAATACCAAGACCTTAAAAATGACCTACAAACAACATGGTCATTGAAAGAAATTGAAACAGGGATTAAAGTTCCCTGTCGCTATGATATATTTCCTTCAATTGAGCTCAGAACCGATTCTAGCAATTTTGGTGCTCTAGGCCTCGGATTTGCTGTGGCGACTGTTGGACAGTCTGTCTCATGACCATGTCCTCGGTCTATTTGATAACTTCATATATCCTCTGGGACATTATGATGCATGCTATTCTTTTGCTTATTTGCTTACCATGCTACACAGACAAAACACAGTTTTGCTTTTACACATACTGTTTCAGATACACGTGAGCAGTCACCACATATAAATGTGAAATGCAACATTTGTCGACCAATCATATACCTTTACTGATCCACCCGCAGGGCATTGGCCCGCCCATCTGGGTGCGGTGTCGAGTGCAGGTGGAAGGCGTAGAGGGAGCGCTGGGTGAGGGCAGCTTGCACGCTGTCGTAGCAACTCTGTTCAGTGAAGTCATCTTTTAATGATATCTAAAATTGAAGTCCATTTCCTGTCAGTTTTTGTGTCTTCCGAGTTTGTTCCCCACATTAAACTACCGGGAGACGGGAAAAGCCCCCAACATGACCCTGTGTGCAAACAACTGAGCAGCCGAAGGGACTTTTTTTTTTTTTTTTAGGCAAGATTATGGTTTAGATTATAGATTGACAACAGCTGTATGATGGACCTTAAAGTGTAGGTGACACCAAAAAATGTGCAAAAACAATCACTAAAAATTATGAAAAGTTGATATTTAAAAAAAAATCCTGAACAATAAAGTAGATAAGTGCGTGGGTGAAGGATAAACAGCTGTCTCAAAACCTGCGCTCTATTTCAGCCCTCTGCCACGGCCATATTGTTGCTACGTCGTCAGGAGAACAGAACCTGCTGATTCAAGCCCAAATCAATTGTAAACATTTTTTCTGATTTTTTTTATTTATTTTTTTTCTAGCGTGGAGCTTTTTTTTTTTTTTTTTTTTTTTTAAATCCAGTCTGAAGGTGATTCTGTAGAAGCTGTGGGGGACACAGCCTTATTTAGACCACACTGAGGGAGAGTAAACCTTGGAGGAAAATCTTCAGTCTGACAACAGTGATGATATGAAACTATTATTTAGTTGTATAACCACAGTTTTTCATGGTTTCTTTACATCTGCGAGGTATTAATTTTTTTGGCTTGGAACCAAGATTTTTGCTCGTTTACTAATGTGCCTTGGGGTCACTGTCTTGTGAAGCACCCATTTCAAGGGCATGTCCTCTTCAGCATAAGGCAACATGACCTCTTCAAGTATTTTGACATATCCAAACTGATCCATGATAGCTGGTATGCGATATATAGGCCCAAACACCATAGTAGGAGAAACATGCCCATATCATGATGCTTGTACCACCATGCTTCACTGTCTTCACTGTGAACTGTGGCTTGAATTCAGAGTTTCGGGGTCCTGTCACAAACTGTCTGTGGCCCTTGGACCCAAAAAGAACAATTTTACTCTCATCAGTCCATAAAATATTCCTCCATTTCTCTTTAGGCCAGTTGATGTGTTCTTTGGCAAATTGTAACCTCTTCTGCACGTCTTTTATTTAACAGAGGGCCTTTTTGCTCAGTCGCCAAGTGTTGGAGTTCACTCCGGTGAACGAGAGGGTCGCGTCCCTACGCCTTCGGGTCGGGGACAGGTCTCTCACCGTTGTCTCGGCCTACGGGTCCCGAGCGGCAGTGCAGAGTACCCGACCTTCCTGGAGTCCCTGGGAAGGGTACTAGATAGCGCTCCGACTGGGGACTCCATGCTCTCGTGGGGATTTCAATGCCCACGTGGGCGGCGACAGTGAGACCTGGAGGGGGTGATCGGGAAAGCACGGCCTCCCCGATCTGAACCCGAGTGGTGTTCAGTTGTTGGACTTCTGTGCTAGTCACAGTTTGTCCATCACGAACACCATGTTCGAGCACAAGGGTGTCCATAAGTGCACGTGGCACCAGGACACCCTGAGCCGGAGGTCGATGATTGACTTTGTAGTCGTGTATCATCTGACCTTTGGCCACGTGTCTCGGACACTCGAGTGAAGAGAGGGGCAGAGCTGTCGACTGATCACCCACCTGGTGGTGAGTTGGAATCCGCTGGGAGGGTAGGAAGCCGGTAAGACCTGGCAGGCCCAAACGTATCGTGAGGGTCTGCTGGGAAAGACTGGCGGAACCCTCTGTCAGCGAGGTCTTCAACTCCTACCTCCGGGAGAGCTTCTCCCAGATCCCGGGGGAGGTTGGAGACATGGAGTCCGAATAGACCATGTTCTCCACCTCCATTGTCGATGCGGCTGCTCGTAGCTGTGGTCGCAAGGTCTCTGGTGCCTGTCATGGCGGCAATCACCGAACTCGGTGGTGGACACCGGAAGTAAGGGATGCCACCAAGCTGAAGAAGGAGTCCTACTTATCTTTGTTGGTAGGTGGGACCCCAGAGGCAGCTGACGGGTACCGGCAGGCCAAGCGTTCCGCAGCCCGTGCGGTCGCAGAGGCAAAAACTCGGGTCTGGGAGGAGTTCGGGGAGGCTATGGAGGAGGACTATCGGTCGGCCTCGAAGAGATTCTGGCAAACCGTCCGACGCCTCAGGAGGCGGAAGCAGCTCTCCACCAGCACTGTTTACGGTGCAGGTGGGGAGCTGTTGACCCTGACTGGGGATGTTGTCGGGCGGTGGAAGGAGTACTTCGAGGATCTCCTCAATCCCATCGTCATGTCTTCCGAAGAGGAAGCAGAGACTGGGGACTCGGAGGCGGACTCATCCATTACCCAGACCGAAGTCACCGAGGTGGTTAGAAAGCTGGGGTGGATGAAGTCCGTCCTGAGTACCTTAAGTCTCTGGATGTTGTGGGGCTGTCTTGGCTGACACGCCTCTGCAACATCGCGTGGCGATCGGGGACAGTGCCTCTGGATTGGCAGACCGGGGTGGTGGTCCCTCTGTTTAAGAAGGGGGACCGGAGGGTGTGTTCCAACTATAGGGGGATCACACTCCTCAGCCTCCCCGGTAAGGTCTGTTCCAGAGTACTGCAGAGGAGAATTCGACCAATGGTTGAACCTCGGATTCAGGAGGAGCAGTGTGGTTTTCGTCCTGGTCGGGGCACACTGGACCAGCTCTACACGCTCCATCGGGTGCTCGAGGGTTCATGGGAGTTTGCCCAACCAGTCCACATGTGTTTTATGGATCTGGAGAAGGCATTCGACCGTGTCCCTCGGCGCATCCTGTGGGGAGTGCTCCGGGAGTACGGGGTCCGGGGTCCTTTGCTAAGGGCTATCCGGTCCCTGTACGACCGCAGCAGGAGCTTGGTTCACATTGCCGGTAGTAAGTCAAACCTGTTTCCAGTGCACGTTGGCCTCCGCCAGGGCTGCCCTTTGTCACCGGTTCTGTTCATTATTTTTATGGACAGCATTTTTAGGCACAGCCAGGGTGTAGAGGGGGTCTGGTTTGGGAACCACAGAATCTCGTCTCCGTCTGCGGACGATGTGGTTCTGTTGGCTTCGTCAAATCAGGACCTTCAGCGTGCACTGGGGCGGTTTGCAGCCGAGTGTGAAGCGTCTGGGATGAAAATCAGCACCTCCAAATCCGAGGCCATGGTTCTCGACCGGAAAAGGGTGCTTTGCCCTCTTCAGGTCGGTGGAGTGTCCTTGCCTCAAGTGGAGGAGTTTAAGTATCTCGGGGTCTTGTTCACGAGTGAGGGACGGATGGAGCGTGAGATCGATAGACGGATCGGTGCAGCATCTGCAGTGATGCGGTCGCTGTATCAGACCGTCGTGGTGAAGAGAGAGCTGAGTAGGGGGGCAAAGCTCTCGATTTACCGATCGATCTACGTTCCGATCCTCACCTATGGTCATGAGATTTGGCTCATGACCGAAAGAACAAGATCGCGAGTACAAGTGGCCGAGATGAGTTTCCTCCGCAGGGTGGCTGGGCGCTCCCTTAGAGATAGGGTGAGGAGCTCGGTCACTCGGGAGGAGCTCGGAGTCGAGCCGCTGCTCCTCCACGTCGAAAGGAGTCAGTTGAGGTGGCTCGGGCATCTTTTCCGGGCGCCCCCTGGACGCCTCGCTGGAGAGGTGTTCCGGGCACGTCCACTGGGAGGAGGCCCCGGGGAAGACCCAGGACACGCTGGAGGGACTACATCTCTCGGCTGGCTTGGGAACGCCTTGGGGTTCCCCCGGAGGAGCTGGAGGAGGTGTGTGTGGATCGGGAGGTCTGGGCGGCTTTACTTGAGCTGCTGCCCCCGTGACCTGACTCCGGATAAAGTGGAAGAAAATGGATGGATGGATGGACTTTGCGGGGGATTCTTGCAAATAAATTAGCTTCACACAGGTGTCTTCTAACTGTCACAGCACTTACAGTAACTCCAGACTGTCTTTGATCTGTTTTTTTTTTTTTTTTTTTTTTTTTTTGTCCATTTTAAAGTATTGGAGATCATTGCAGAATGAACAGCCTACTAATTTTTTGCACCTGCGTATAAGTTTTCCCCTCTCAATCAACTTTTTAATCAACTACGCTGTTCTTCTGAACAATGTGTTGAACGTCCCATTTTCCTCAGGGTTTCAAAGAGAAAAGCATGTTCAAACAGGTGCTGGCTTCCATCCTTAAATAGGGGACACCTGATTCACACCTGTTTGTTCCACAAAACTGAGGAACTCCCCTGACTGAATGCCACACTACTATTATTGTGAACACCCCCCTTTTTCTACTTTTTTTTTTTTTTTACTAAAAGCCCAATTCATAGCCTTAAGAGTGTGCATATCATAACTGCTTGGTCTTGTTGGATTTGTGAGAATCTACTGAATCTACTGGTACCTGTTTCCCATGTAACAATAAGAAATATACTCAAACCTGGATTAATCTTTTTAGTCACATAGCACTACTATTATTCTGAACACTACTGTAGATTGAAGATGATTTGCAAATCATTGTATTCAGTTTTTTATTTAGATTTTACACAACGTCCCCAACTTCATTTTAAATTAAGGTTGTATGTTACAGAGAAAGCAGGATGTGTGCACGGTTTTTGACGCAAGACGCTCCCAAGGGTTAGCAACCATGAGCATATTATAGCACCATTTAGAGCATGTTTGTGACGGGGCTTCATCCCTGTTATTAGGGATTAGCAGCCACCGCCTTTGCCTTCCAGAAAGCGTCGGCTGTAAACAGTGGGGCATCCAACCATTTTTGTACGCATTTCACCAGCCACATGTTCTGCATTAGACCTAAATTTGTGTTAACATAAGTGAGGAGGACTGGATATGAGGTCATCCTTGTAGCCCCAGGTCTTATAATTCAATGGTGAAGCATAAATAATCCAGCCACGCAAATGGTGACACCTGGAAAAGGGTCACCACACAATGCATCCAGTCAACTGATGGTTGTTGAGGCCATGACAAGTACGTCAGCCCATACCCGCACAACTTGCACTGTTGTAGATGGTTCCTGTTTTAGAGATGCAGCAGGGAGTCGCTCCAGGTATGTGACCAGGTAATTGCATCCTGATGATAACTTTGCTGAAGTACAGGCTGTGAAACCGCCTCAGCCGAGCTCAGCACGTGCAGAAATTAAGGAGTAATTAATGGAAGTTTAACTCACTATTACTAACCCTACTCCTTCCACCTTCTACTTGCTTGGGACCACTGTTACCGCGGGCTGTGAATATCTAATCAGTTCAGCTCATTAATGGCAGTTACATGTCAGGCAGGTTCATATGCACATTCTGGAGGGCGGAAGAGAGGAGCTATTAAAATCTCACAGTAGGGACCATCACAAGGGTTATGGCAAATCACACACCGATATTTTGTTTTCCCACCATCTTTGATAAATACTGCCATGTGTAGTGCTCATGGTTAGGACCATTGCGCAAGGGGGGAGTATAGAGATGACTTACAGTTGGGTGGTCATTTCTTTTTTTTCTTTTTTTTTTTTTTTTTTTTTGCTAGGCTGGTTCACAGGAACATTGAGGGAATTAAAAGGCCCATTTTTAACATTTAATGTTGGATTATATAGAAATGGACAGAATGGTAAAGGGGTTCAAATATATCTTAGTGGTAATGGGCAGTTTTACTGGGAAGTAGAAGCAGTTCCAACAAAGGGACCAGACATACAGTGGGGTAAAAAAGTATTTAGTCAGTGCTTGATTGTGCAAGTACTCCTACTTAGAAAGATGAGAGAGGTCTGTGATTTTCATCATAGGTACACTTCAACTATGAGAGACAAAATGAGGAAAAAAAAAATCCAGGAAATCACATTGTAGAATTTTTAAAGAATTTATTTATACATTATGGTGGAAAATAAGTATTTGGTCAATAACAAAAGTTCTACTCAATACTTTGGAACATAATCTTTGTTGACAACGACTGAGGTCAAACATTTCCTGTAAGTCTTCACCAGGTTTGCACACACTGTAGCTAGTATTTCGGCCCATTCCTCCATGCAGATCTCCTCTAAAGCAGTGATGTTGTGGGGCTGTCACTGGGCAATATTGACTCTCAACTCCCTCTAACAACTTTCTATGGGGTTGAGGTCTGGACACTGGCTTTGCCCACTCAGGACCTTGAAATGCTTTTTATGGAACCACTCCTTTGTTGCCTGAGCGGTGTGTTTGGGATCATTGTCATGCTGGAAGACCCAGCCATGTGGCATCTTCACTGATGGAAGGAAGCTCTGGCTTAAAATCTCATGATACATGGCCATGTTCATTCTTCCCTTAACAAGGATCAGTCGTCCATCAGGTGTTTAAGGTGTCTAAACAGAAGTGGGATCAACCAAGATGAAAGGGACACTTTAAGGTGATCCTAGCTACCCCAGCTGCACTGAAGGTAGACGGTAGGAGACTTTGAGTCCATCTAAACTGTTAATGCAGAAACACCGTGATTCAGGAAAGACAAGTGCTCCAGAAAGCAACGGAGGGAGAAGCTCAGAGATGGGCTGAAAGACAGAGAAGTGAAAGTATAGAAGGATAAACGAATAGTATAGATGGAGAAAGTGTATCAAGTACAGGAGGAGAGTGTGTTAGAGCCAGGAGAAGGTACTGCAGCTGAAATGGTTCTCCCAAAAGTTAACTGGTATAATGTGTTCGACTGGGCAACAAAATAATGGGAAAGATCTAAGGATCAGTAAATGGAAGGGTTTGAATTGTGGTAATAGGGGGAGCAGGATTAGTGGTTGTGGTTTGATGAGGTTTAGAGTAAAACAGAGACAGCTTATAAAGCGTGTGAGGGGAAGGGAAAGAAACAGCAATAGAAGGAAAGTTCCCGGTTAACAAAGTAATTACATCCACAGATCTGCCCAGTAAAAATCAAATATTCCTGTTGGGAACAGGGATGGAAAAATAAATATATTCAGTCCATGAATGATGTCTGACAGTACGGATGGTGACAGTGGCAATGGAATGTGTAGAACCTGAATTCACCTACTCATAACTACAGGAGAAACGATCAAATCATCTCAAGGTTAGGTCAAAGTCATGTCAGAAGTCTGATGATGGATCAATAAATGAATTATTCTCTACATTCTAAGGATTTTCCATTGCCACCACCACCCTTGGAAGACATTGAAATTACACCATAGACATCTAAAAATTATAGTTTGCAACTCACCAAACTTTCTGTAAAAATATGTTGATACTGTTCAGTACTTATATCTTGCAGGGGTACAGTAGTGTTCAGAATAATAGTAGTGCTATGTGACTAAAAAGATTAATCCAGGTTTTGAGTATATTTCTTATTGTACATGGGAAACAAGGTACCAGTAGATTCAGTAGATTCTCACAAATCCAACCAAGACCAAGCATTCATTGATATGCTATGCACACTCTTAAGGCTATAAAATTGGGCTATTAGTAAAAAAAGAAAAAAGAAAAGGGGGTGTCACAATAATAGTAGTGGGGCATTCAGTCAGTCAGTGAGTTCGTCAATTTTGTGGAACAAACAGGTGTGAATCAGGTGTCCCCTATTTTAAGGATGAAGCCAGCACCTGTTGAACATGCTTTTCTCTTTGAAAGCCTGAGGGAAAAACGGGACGTTTAAGGACATTGTTCAGTAGAACAGCGTAGTTTGATTAAAATGTTGATTGGAGAGGGGAAAACTTATACGCAGGTGCAAAAAACTATAGGCTGTTCATCTACAATGATCTCCAATGCTTTAAAATGGCCAAAAAACAAAAAAAAAAAAAGATGCGTGGAAGAAGACGGAAAACAACCATCAAAATGGATAAAAGAATAACCAGAATGGCAAAGGCTCACCCACTGATCGGCTCCAAGATGATCAAAGACATTGTGGAGTTACCTGTAAGTGCTGTGACAGAAGACGCCTGGTGAAGCTAATTTATTTGCAAGAATCCCCCGCAAAGTCCCTTTGTTAAATAAAAGACGTGCAGAAGAGGTTACAATTTGCCAAGGAACACATCAACTGGCCTAAAGAGAAATGGAGGAATATTTTGTGGACTGATGAGAGTAAAATTGTTCTTTTTGGGTCCAAGGGCCGCAGACAGTTTGTGAGACGACCCCCAAACTCTGAAATCAAGTCACAGTTCACAGTGAAGCATGGTGGTGCAAGCATCATGATATGGTCATGTTTCTCCTACTATGGTGTTGGGCCTATATATCGCATACCAGGTATCATGGATCAGTTTTGATATGTCAAAATACTTGAAGAGGTCATGTTGCCTTATGCTGAAGAGGACATGCCCTTGAAATGGGTGTTTCAACAAGACAATGGCCCCAAGCACACTAGTGACCAAGCAAAATCATGGTTCCAAACCAAAAAAATTAATGCCTCTCAGATGTGAGGAAATCATGAAAAACTGTGGTTATACAACTAAATACTAGTTTAGTGATTCACAGGATTGCTAAAATAGCAGTTTGAACATAATAGTTTTGAGTTTGTAGCGTCAACAGCAGATGCTACTATTATTGTGAACACCCCCTTTTCTACTTTTTTTTTTTACTAAAAGCCCAATTTCATAGCCTTACGAGTGTGCATATCATGAATGCTTGGTCTTGTTGGATTTGTGAGAATCTACTGAATGTACTGGTACCTTGTTTCCCCATGTAACAATAAGAAATATACTCAAAACCTGGATTAATATTTTTAGTCACATAACACTGCTATTATTCTAAACACTACTGTATATTCAGGCTAAGAGAGCAGACATCTATATATTATAGACAACAAAATTTGCTTTTTATATCTTTTTATGTCATCTTACTAAGGAAAACATGGCTTATGAACCAGCCACACAATGGCAGAATAACCTGCAGATGCCAATAGAGGGCATGCATCATGCCCAGTCTCGTCTTATCAGGGCAGCCTAGCCAACCTGCAGTGAAACCAACCAGATCATCAGCATGTGCCGTCTGTTGGGCCAGGCAGTGTCCTCCAGCATGTGAAAACCTGGTAGCAAGATGTGCCCTCAGAGGTCCCCACAAACATTGCCACTGCTCTGCGTGTTCTACCAGCAACTACCCGGACTTAGGATCAACCAGAAAATAACCAGTCGCTGAACATCCATTCACGATGGGTGACTGGGCTCAACAGCCTGCCAGGGCTGATGACATCGTACCCTAGAGAGCGTTGGTTGAGGATATCGTGCCCAGAGCGTTTCCTGTAAGTCTTCACCAGGTTTGCACACACTGTAGCTGGTATTTTGGCCCATTCCTCCATGTAGATCTCCTCTAGAGCAGTGATGTTTTGGGGCCGTTGCTGGGCAACATGGACTTTCAACTCCCTACACAAATTTTCTATGGGGTTGAGGTCTGGAGACTGGCTAAACCACTCCAGGACCTTGAAATGCTTTTTACGGAGCCACTCCTTCATTGCCTGAGCGGTGTGTTTGGGATCATTGTCATGCTGGAAGACCCAGCCACGTTGCATCTTCAATGCTCTCACTGACAGAAGGAGGCTTTGACTTACAATCTCACGATACATAGTGCCGTTCATTCTTCCCATAACACCTATCAGTCATCCTGTCCCCTTTGCAGAAAAACAGCCCCAAAGCATGATGTTTCCAACCCCATGTTTCACAGCAGATGTGGTGTTCTTTGGATGCAACTCAGCATTCTTCTTCCTCCAATCACGAGTGGAGTTTTTACCAAAATGTTCTATTTTGGTTTCATCTGTCCACATGATATTCTTCCAATCCTCTTCTGGATCATCCATATACTGTCTGGCAAACTTCACACGGGTCTGGACATGTACTGGTGTAAGCAGGGGGACACAGGATTTGAGTCCCTCTCTGTGTAGTGTGTAGCCTTTGTTACTTTAGTCCCAGCTCTCTGCAGGTCATTCATCAGGTACCTCCGTTTAGTTATGGGATTTTTGTTCACCGTTCTCATGATCATTTTGACCCCATGGGATGACATCTTGCGTGGAGCCCCAGATCAAGGGAGATTATCAATGTTCTTGTATGTCTTCCATTTTCTTACAATTGCTCCCACAGTTGATTTATTCACACCAACCTGCTTGACTATTGTTGATTCACTCTTCCCAGCCTGGTGCACATCTACAATTTTCTTCTTGGTGTCCTTCGACAGCTCTTTGGTCTTGGCCATGGTTGAGTTTGGAGTCTGACTGTTTGAGGCTGTGGACAGGTGTCTTTTAAACAGATAGCGGTTTCAAACAGATGCCATTAATACAGGTAACAGGTGGAGCACAGAAGAGCTTCTTAAAGAATTGATTACAGGTCTGTGAGAGCCAGAAATCTTGTTTGTTTGTGGCTGACCAAATATTTATTTTCCACCATAATTTACAAATAAATTCTTTAAAAATTGTACAATGTGATTTCCTGGAATTTCTTTTCCTCATTTTGTCTGTCATAGTTAAAGTGTACCTATGATGAAAATTACAGACCTCTCTCATCTTTCTAAGTAGGAGAACTTGCACAATCAGGGACTGACTAAATATTTTTTTACCCCACTGTATGTGTGTATATATATATATATATATATATATATATATATATATATATATATATATATATATATATATATATACACATACATATATACACACACACACTTACAACAACAAACGCCAAGCACAAACAGTATAAATTAATCTATATTAAAAAAAAAATTTCCAAACACAACCAGACAATAGTGCACAATCCCCAAAAGCAACAAAAATCAATAAACCTAGTTCATCAGATTATAACAAGTAATTATATTGTTGTTGCTGAGCCTTTTGAAGCCAACTAAGGTACCAGATAATTTGATGTTATCAGGAGTTATTCCAAATGTTAACACCTTTAACAGAAAAGCAATGACTCTTTACAGTAGTTCGAATCTTTGACTTCTCAAATACTAATGTTCCTCTCAAATTGTAACTGGACTCCCTCATTTTAAACAGATCCTGGACATGTTGAGGAAAAAGTTTGTTTTCAACTTTATACATGATTTGAATTGTGGTGTACTCAAGTCCCAGAATTTTTAAGTATGTAAACAGACAAATTATGGGTTCGTTGGCTCACGGTAGGGTTTGTTACTCATCATTTTATGGCTCTCTTTTGTTGTAAAAATATTGGTTTTGTATTAGTTATGTGTTCCCCAAACCTCAATACAATAGGTCATATATGGAACACGTAATGATATAAAACAGTTAATGAAAGTTGAGAGAGGAAGTCTTTTGCTTTATATAGAACTGCAATGGCTTTAGACATTTTAGATTTAACAGAATGTGTTTTCCAGCTTAATGACAATGTGTAAATTTTCTTGAATGCCATCTTCTTTTGATTTTTTTCCCCCCTTTCTCGTGCACTTCGGGAATAAGCCCAACATTGGATGAATTTCATGTTTTTCATCACCAAAAGCAAGTCTTTTGCCTAAATTCTAAATTCTGGAATGAAGAACAGAGCTTTGATGAACCAAACAAATCCACCAGAATTAAAATTCATCAGAAACTGGAAGAAAATAATCATTTTGGGTGTATTTTATTATTTTCCCAACAAACATTATTTACTTACAACAAAAATAAATGTTTTGTGAGCAAGAATTATGAACAGGGTTTAAATGAATCAAACAAACCAATCTGAAACAAAAGCCATCAAAAATAAAAAAAGATTTTGAGTGACTTTCATCCAAAAGGAGACTGTATTTTTTTCTTAAAATGTATAAATTCATATTTCCACTAGGATGAACTGTGAACACTGTTTAGATGAAGAAGAAAAAACAAAACAACCATGATAATCAAAATCAATAGAGAAGTGAAGTGTAAAACATTTGGGTGAATTTCAGTTCATCTCCCCCCCACCCCTGAAAAGCTCCATATTTTCCTCAAAATGTAAAATTTTGACATTCAGCGAAACATAAAATATCCCAGCATAGAGTGGGTCTCCTGCCACAGATGCCATCTCAAACCTTAAAAAGAAAGCTGAAAGTTCAGCTACAATTTGCCAGAAGGTACATCGGAGGTGCAAGCCTAGATTTGATGTGTTGGTGAAAGAAAACCCTCCTGTACCATTTCATCAAGGAAGCTGTATAACTGGTGATGCAAAATTCAAAACATGCACTATGCACTATTTCTGCAGTCACAGCCACAGAAGCCTGTAACTTCTTCCGGGTTGTTCTTCAGGGTGTTTTGGTGGCTTTCCTCACTATTTTCTTTCTTGCACAGTCACTCAGTTTTTGAGAACTGTCTACTCCAAATAGATTTACCATAGAGTGCCATACTGTTTGTATTTCTTCACAATTGATGTAAATAAAGTCTAAGACATATTCGGTGACTTGGAAATGTTCACGACTCGATCCCCTGACTTGTCTGAAGAAAACTGGCAATAAAACTGATTATTCACAGGTATTATATCAAAGGGGCCCATTATTTATGCAAGCCATTATCTTGGCTTTTATATTTTTAATTAATTTATATCAATTTGTACAGATTTGCTTTGAGTTTGAAGAAGATAATTTTAGAAATTTTTATAGTGAGAAGCCTGTTTTTTGGCGGGGGGGTTTTGTATTTGAAATGGAATAACAAAATAAAAATGTGTTAAATATCAAGCAGCCCAATACTTTTGGAGGGCACTGTATCTTCTGCCATTCTCTACATCTATCTTTCTGGTTGGTGAATTTCACTTTGGCATTTCTATTGTCTACAGCAGTACCCACTCTTCCTCCCTCCTCCACTGACTCCTTTCATACTCTACCTTAGGGGACACCAACCCTGTTCCTGAAGGGCACCTGCCATGCATGTTTTCTAAATCTCCCTGGTCCACTCCCAGGCAATCAACTCTATCAGGTGCGCTCAGCCAATCCACAGCTGGAAATTACCACTTTTAAAAAATAAGGTGTGACTTGAGTAGGTAGATGTGGAAACCATGCAGGGCAGGGACTCTCCAGGAACAAGGTTGATGACCCTGCTCTACCTGTTTCCCTTCCTCTAACGACTGGTGATCATTCACTGGATTTTCTTGGGCTTCTTCCTTTATACTTTAAATTTTTTCTGCTGTTACATGTTTTGGGATTTAGGAGGCAATTGGTTGTAGTTTTGCAGTTGTGGCGTCTTCTTTCGTCTCTGCTGTAGATCCACTTCTTTGGTCCTTTCTTGAAAAACTGCCTTATTTTCCCTGCCCCACTTCTTGTATCTTGAGTAAGTGAAGCAGGGTAAGATCTTTTTCTTCTCCTCAGTGGACCAATTTACGGTGCCGGAGTTTGGCTAATTTCTTTAGGACCTTTGAGGCTGTTGTTGCTGAGGTCCAGGATCAGTACTTTGATCTGGTGGGTTATCCAGCTGAGCTCTGACACAGGAGAGATGTCTGCCTGTAGCACTGGTAGAAGTTGTATGAATTACCATGTGTCTGTTCAGGTTGCTCTTTAGTCCAAATCTTTGACCACATTCAGAACAGTCAAATTGTTTTTGTCCTGTATGAATTATCATATGTCTGTTCAGGCTGCTCTTTAGTCCAAATCTTTGACCACATTCAGAACAGCCAAATTGTTTTTGTCCTGTATGAATTACTATGTGTTTTTTCAGGTAGCTCTTTTGTCCAAATGTTCTACCACATTCAGAACAGCAAAACTGTTTTTGTCTTGTATGAATTATCATGTGTTTTTCCAGATAGCTCTTATGTATAAATTTTCGGCCACATTCAGAACAGCCAAATCGTTTTGGTCCTGTATGAATTATCATGTGTCTGTTCAGATGGTTCTTTTGTCCAAATCTATGACCACACTCAGAACACTCAAATCGCTTCGGTCCTGTATGAATTATCATGTGTCTGTTCAGGTGGCTCTTATGTCCAAATCTTTGACCACATTCTGAACAGCCAAACTGTTTTGGTCCTGTATGAATTACCATGTGTCTGTTCAGGTGGCTCTTATGTCCAAATCTTTGACCACATTCACAGCAGCCAAATTGTTTTGGTTCTGTATGAATTATCATGTGTCTGTTCAGGTGGCTCTTTCGTCCAAATCTTTGACCACACTCAGAACAGCCAAATGGTTTTTGTCCTGTATGAATTATCCTGTGTCTGCTTAGACTGCTCTTTCGTCCAAATCTTTGACTACATTCAGAACAGCCAAACAGTTTTTGTCCTGTATGAATTGTTCCGTGTTTGTTCAGAATTCCCTTCTTATTCTGTCTAGTTTCATGATCAGAACAGCTAAATGGTTTTCCGCTTTCTTGCCTCCCTTTATGTTGCTCTGAGTTGTTCTTGTGACCAGATGCTTTTACATATTTAGAGCAATTAAACGGTTTGTCAGCAATATTGCAATTGTTTGAACTAACAATTTTGATATTTTTTCGACAGTTAAAATGTGACTGAAGTTCTCTGGTCTGTTTCCAGTCATAACTGTCATCAGTCTCAGTTCCAGAACTGTCTGAAATCCTGCCACTGGTATCTGGTTGTAAATGACTGTTTGGACCTGAGTTGCTGGCTGGTTGTGGCCCTCCATCGTCCTCCCCATCAGCTTCTGCTGTCAGTGTTCTGTGTATAGATGAGCTGCTGGCTACAGGCTCAGCCTCTGTGCTCTCATCACTTTGGCTTTGATGAAGCTGTGATGACTCTAGTTTTTCAAGATCATTTTCACTCTTCACAGGGACAGCAGTGAAACCGAACTTGGTGAGATCTGCCTCCTCCAGCTGCTGAAGCTGCTCTCCCTGCTGACTTATCCACAGCTTCTCTTCTTCTTTAATGTCCTCCTGATCAACACCCAGATTCCATTCCTGGTGTTCAGGGAGAGTTTCTTCTTTAATCACCAACAATGGCTGCATGTCTGGAAAGAAACAATTAAATTAACAGTAAATGTTAAAACAGCACTCATTGAAATAAAATATCACAGTGGTGAGTTTGACCTGATGACAGTAAGTTACTGCATTGATAGAACTGATAAAGTGGAAATGTACATCAGGAGGATTTGTTTTACATTTCACCAGTGGTGGGCACCGCTAACATAAAGTTAGCTTTGATAACCGCTAATCCGCTAACTGAAAAGTTAACTTTTATGGCGCTAAACCGATAAACTCCTATAAAAAAAAAAAAAGTGGAAGTTACAGCTAACCAGTAACAGCTAACTTTCAGTATTAACTTGGCATACTGTCAGCGACTTTTAGCACTGCAGAGGCTTCTGAGTAAATTCAATGCAGCGCTTGTGACACCTTGTTGGCTGCAACAAAAATGTCTCGCTTACCTTTCATGGTGGCAGTGTAGATAAAACTTAAGGCACTTTCACTCATGGTTTCATTTATAAACAGACTAATTCCGGACAGTTTATCAACACATTAACAGCAACTCTGTCATTTTTACAAAGTAAAAATATCACACTTTTAAAGTAATGAAGAAGAAAGAATAAAGAAGGTTTGAGCCTTAAACCAACACAAACGCCACAAACAAAATTTTCAGTTTTGCAAATGCTTTTTTTGTTTTGTTTTTTTCCCCCCAAATGGAAAAAAAAATGACGTATTTATGAAATACATATCTATTTGTAAAAACTAACACAAGTTCCAAATCGGAAATTTGTGTTTGTGGATCACAAAATGCATGTGCAAATCAAGGACTACTAGATACTAGGTCTATTAGAAAAGTATCCGACCTTATTATTTTTTTCAAAATCCATATGGATTTGAATCACGTGTGATTACATCAGACATGCTTGAACCCTCGTGGGCATGCGAGAGTTCTTTCACGCCTGTCGGTTATGTCATTCGCCTGTGGGCAGTCTTTGAGTGAGGAGTGGCCCACCCTCTCGTCGTTTTTTCATTGTTTAGGAATGGCTCAGAGACTACTGCTTTGTTTGATCAAAATTTTTTCAAAACTGTAAGGCACAACTGAGTGGACACCATTCGATAAATTCAGCTGGTTTTCGGTAAAAATTTTAACGGCTGATGAGAGATTTTGGTCTGGTAGTGTCGCTGTAAGGACGGCCCACTGCGCCTGACGGCGATCTGCGCTTCGAGGCGGCAGCGTCTCACCGTTTCAAGTTGAAAACTTCCACATTTCAGGCTCTGTTGATCCAGGAAGTCGTCAGAGAACAGAGAACTTTCAGAAGAAGTCAGCATGAGGAGTTTATTCGGACATTCCATTGTTAACGGACATTTTGTAATGAAAGAACGTGCGGGCAGAGTCGCGTGTCGGGCCGGACCCGACCGCGGGGGGTCGCGACAGGTAAAAAACACCTCCGTTGGAAACCTTAATGGGCAAGTTGGAACATGCCCAAGCTGTTAAACAATTTCTCAGTTACTCACTTGTTGAAAGCCATCAAAAGCCGCCTGAATTTTACAAATGGTTTTCAACACGGAGCTGTTTTTTCTGTCGCGGCGCACACAGATTTGCCGAGTCGTCACGGAAACGACTCAGCAAATTTGCGCGCACGTCTTTCATTAAAAAATGTCCTTAAACAGTGGAATGTCCGCATAAAGTCCTCATGCGGCCTCTTCTGAATCTTCTCTGTTCTCTCATGACGTCCTGGGTGAATTAAGCCTTAAATTAGGATGTTTTCAGGCTGACAACGGTGCCTGGAAGCGCTGCACGACGTCCTGCTCTGTGGGAAGTCCTTACACCGACAGAAACACCCCATAATCTCTCATCAGCCGTTAAACTTTTCACCGAAAACCAGCTTAATTTCTCGAATAGTGTCCACTCGGATATTCCTCACAGGTACAGAAAAAATGTTGATAAAGCAACGCGCGCCGTCTCGAGCAGCGTGTGAAACAAAGGAATTCAGCCGAGAGGGCGGGACCACATCTCACTCAAGGCCTGCCCACAGGGAAATGATGTCACCGACACGCGTGAAAAAACTCACGCATGCATACGAGGGTTCAAACATGATTGGTGTAATCGCACGTCATTCAAATCCATATAGTTAAAAAAAAAAATAAAAGAGTCGGTTTATTATCTAATAGACCACGTATTTGTAAATCACCCTCTGTGCATTTGCAGGAATTGAGACAAATTTAACTCCATAAATAAAGTGTCTTTTCACTTAAATAAAGTAAAAGTTTGCATGTACACGCTGCCTTTTAAAGCAGACACGCTGTCGATCATAATGCATTGCAGCAATGCATTATGGGAGTTTGGGGTTTGTTTTTTTATTATTATTACTACTGTAGTACATGTTATTTTAAGAGTGTTTTAGTGTTATAGATTTGTTGTCTTTTTATAGGTCAAGGAATGTAGTTAGTTTGGTGAAGAGTTATGTTGTCACCATGAGTGAAAACAGCGTTCTGATTTACCTCTTCTGCTCTTCTCTTGAGCTGCTGAATGTTGAATGTAAATGATTTTTTTTTTCCCCTCCAGCCGCACTGGTAGCCGGCCCACCTCCTTCTGCTGAGGGAGGGTGGAGGGGCAGAGTTCTTTACGGCAGTCTGGCTGTTGCAAAAAAACCCAACAGACTAGAATTAACGTTTGGTTTTAGGGTTTATAAACATTTTTGACCATTCGGTCTTACTCACTCTGCCAGCAAGGAAATGTTAGTGGACTGAAAGTTAGCGGAACAAAATTTAGTGGAAGCTAATTAATCCACTGACGGTTTTCAAAATTAGCTGAAAAGATAATCTGCTAGTGAAAAAGTTAGCTTCGCTAATTAGCAGTTAGCGGAACTGTGCCCACCGCTACATTTCACACATACTTTAGCTGGACTCCAACATAATGTCAAAAGTCATGAAATATGACATCTACAATGACATTACCACTCATTAAAAATATATATAAGACAACTATTTTAATTAATATTTTATAATATTGCTGTTCTCAAACACGTTAATAGATTTAATTTCTATTGCACTTTTTACCATCTGATAAACATGCTTTAAGAGCTTTACAGTGATGTCTCACGTGCACCTCTTCACCCTCATGAAGTGGGAGCAATTTGGTGCTTAAGGGCTCTGTCACACCTTGATAATTTCACCAGCGTTTGCTGACAGCCCTGTTTCCACCTAGTGTTCCAGATCTGTACTGCACTGTATGATACCGGTCGGAACGGTTACGTCTGGCTTTGTGTTTTCACCGCCAGCAAAACTCACTTGTTTGGCAGGCTGAACGCGTAAATACTGAAGTGCACATCATCGAGTATGCGTACGCTGTCGCGCAGCCTCTCTTCTCCACACAGAAGTCAGAGTAATTTAACAGTTTTTTAATTTTATTTTTGTCTTTGTGGATTATGGGATTTATTTTCATCATGTGCAGAATACTGAAGAATCGACTCACTTCTGTGGTAAACGCTGATGTGAATGAATGAGGCACTGTGACTCTTTCAACTTTTAAAATAAGTTAATTTTCTTGTGGCACAAAGTGTTGTGTTCTCTGGTTCAGGATGAGAAACACACAAAACACAGAGGGAAAATACGTTTCATCAGACAGGACAAGTAACTGAAGTATTTTTAGATGTTTTCCAAAATCAGAACACTTTATGTGGATACGTTTTGGTCAGTCATTGATGAATCTGACTGAAACGAACAGGTAAGATTAAGGCTTTATATTTACTCCTTGTGTAGATGTTTTTAATATTTGAAACAGTCTGAACTGTTCACATGACTGCAGTGACAGTTTTAATACAGGCAATGTGAGCCGTCGCCCAGGCCCTGGACGCCATTTATGGTGGACCATGTGCATGAGCATTAAAAAAATAAATAAATAAATCATCTCCACCGCAAAATGGTTTTCTTGTCACTGTGTAGAATTGGCAAATTGGCGCCCCCTGCAGGCAGCTGCAGGTGCCCTGGCTTGCTGTGCGAGTCCACAGAAGTAGGGCTGCAGCTATCGATTATTTTACTAATCGAGTATTCTATCGATTATTCTGGCGATTAATCGAGTAATCGAATAAAAAGTACTTCTGCGTTTTTAAACATCAATAGTCCAGGGCTCTCCCTAAGCAATGGCACAATGCCACTGCGGCAAAGTGTTGACATTTTGCTGAAATGGCGATGGGATGTGGCTTTCTGTTTTGTTTTCTCCAACTTGTAAAATGTAACCATTTTTAAGTTTTTTGTTTTTTTTTTAAATAAAGGTTGATGGACTGGTCCCTGATTTTTTTTATCCCTCTTTCTCGGCAATTCAGCAGATGTATTTCAGCTGGAAGTTGAACATGCAGCCTCAGTCAGTTTTTTTTTTATTATTATTATTTTATTTAAGTTACCGTGTTTGTGAAGTGTTGTGTGTTGCCCAAAAAAGCAAAAAAAGAAAAAGTCAAACACTCAGTGTGAGTCTGAGGGAAACACAGAAGAAAGAGTGGACTTCTGCTGTTTGTCAATGTAGCCGGGGACAGAGCTGTGACTCGCCTGGTCTGAGAGCCCCTCACACTGGGTCGAGAGAGACAGCAGCTGGCCACCGGGTCCGTGTGTTTTTTAAAAATACACAAACACACTGCTTCGCTTTAAATGCACAGTAAGTCTATTTCAGATGATCAGCGTGGACCATCTTTCTCTTAAAATGCTTTATTTTACTCTCTGTGTCACGTTGGAAAGCGGTAGCTATCGTTGCTATTTGATTAGCTGTTATGCTCCAGTCTTCTTCTTTTTTTTTTCTTCCTGCGGCCGTTGCAGCGCCACACACAGGCCTGGCATATGTACTACAACGTTAAACGAAGCTTCGAGGCACAGAATTTGCCTCGAACATTTTTTGTAATCGAATTATTCGAGTTACTCGATTAATCGTTTCAGCCCTACAAGCAATGAGTGAGAAGGTGAAAGAAAGGGGAGGGGTGCGCAGGGGCTACAGTTCCTCTCGATTTCTCTAATTGGGGTGGGGGGGGGGGAGTGGGGGGGACGTGGAATTAGCTGATGTCAGTTAAACCTCGACGTTCTTCCAATAACACACATTCATAATATTATAAATACAGGCATATAATTCCTGCATTTTTCTGAATTATGTGAAATGGCTAATAAAGTGATACAAAATGATTATGTGGTCACCCAGGTGAATTGGTTGAGTCTTCACTTCTGGTCATGAGTGGGGGGGAACGGGAAATCTGTTGATGTCGTTGACCACCATGTAAACAGAGAAGGACAGAAAACGGTCAAAGCCATTGGGTACCCAATTTCGGAAAAAATGAAAAGAAGAGGAGAAACGAGCAAAAGTTAAAGGTGTGCAGTGCAACTGTGTTCTCTTCTCTCTGTATGATTACGGTGGCATGTCATGAATGAAGAGCTAATAGTCTTGCTATGCTTACAACAACAATAATTTGATCTTAAACACAGCATCAAATTCAAAGCCAAAGGAATTTCATATCTGTGTGAACATTTCAACTCTATTTCATGAGAAAGCATCATGATAGTTTAACTAGTCATAACTAAAAGTGTGCCAAGGCCATAACCAAGGAGCAAATTGTTCCTTCTTGAAAAACAGATTAATATGACAGACATTTAGCATGTAAGGACATCTTTATTCAAATGTGCAATTCATGGATGTTTTGTATAAGAGTTATATTGTAGCCTGCGGGCTTTTGATGTCCATATTAATTGCATTTTCAGGAGCACTTCTAAAATATTTTGGAGCACCCTCTGCCACTGGTCAGAGCGAGCCACCTGCCTCCCCTGCTAGACAGGACTCTGCTGGAATAGTCTGTCCTTCACGATGAGGAGCAGCCATCTACCTCATCAGCTACACAGGCCAGTTCTGGAATGGTCTCAACCCTTCAGGATGAGCTACTTGTGTCCCCAGCTACTCATATGTCTCCACAAATATCAGATATTGAGATTGAAGACCTCTTTACCTCTACTTCTCCCCAGCATGAGCCTTCAGGTGGGTTTTTGCGCACGTGTGTGGAGTGGGTATCCTCTTAGGCTACAAGACAATTGTACAACTGCACTTTAATGTAATTTTGATATTTCTGATAATTTCTTAGTAGGCCTGTGAGTTACGTTCCACTGTTATGTGCTTTGAGTAAAGTGCCAACATGCTGTCTGACAGAAATGCCTGGAACTGAACCCCCACTCAGCGCCAACTGCTCAACTCAACCGACCCTGCTAACTGGCCCTCACCTCTGACTGACAGGGTTCGGACTGAGCTGGTTCACAGAGGACCCAGTAAGTTGCCACCTGACTTTGTTTTCCATCAGAGTAAGAGTGATGGGAGATGTTGCCACCGCCAATATTTTAAAAAGACAGTAGTTAGTGGTGAAAAGATGTCAAGAACTTGGCTGGTGTATTCCATGGAGAACAATAGCCTCTTTTGCTTCTGCTGCAAATTGTTTTCCAAGAACATTCATTTAACAAGTTCAGGAACGGCAAATTGTAAACATGTGAGCACTTACCTCACATCACATGAAACAGTCCAGAACACCTCAATTGCATGAAGGCATGGAAGGAAATGGCAGTGAGGTTAAGAAGTGGGGAAACGATTGATAAGCAGGAGATGGTAGTTCTGGAAGCTGAAAGGATGAGATGGAGAGCAGTGCTGACACGTCTCACTGCTATAGTGCAGTCACTGGCAGTTTGAAATTTGGCTCTAACAGGAAACACAGAAACACTGTGCATGCCATCAAATGGGAATTTTCTTAAAGAGGTCGAACTTATGCAGGGCTGTGAAATGAAAATTGTGAAATCCGAGGAAAATTTGCAGGGGGGTACAGCTCCCCAGGAGCTGGGGTCTAGGGCCCTGTGGGGCCCCAGAATTAATTTTTTTATCTAATGATACTTTTTCAGCATCACCTGTAAGAACAAATCTCAAAATTAGTGAATATTTAAATGATCCTATATTCATCCTTTCATTTGAACTGTCAATGATCATGCTGAAATAACAGAATATCACATGGAAGTAGGACCTGGAATGATTTTCCTTTTAATTGTAAACCAAATTATGCATTAACTCAGAACAATTAAACTACATGAAATTTATGAAGACTGAAAAGACTGTTACAGCATTTCAAAAACCACAGCTAAAGCTTGTAGAATATTTGGAAAATCATGGTAAAATATCAATAACATACCTTATAGTAAAAAGTCACATTCTTGTGTAAATTCTAGAGCCCAACCGATACGGATTAAAAAAATGCAGATAATCGATAAATCGGCTGATTTGCCGATAGCCGATTAATCAGCCGACTTTTTTAATGAAGAAAATGTTCTTTTTTGGACCCTTAACAAAAAAGGTATGAGCTAAAAGCTGAAGCTTTGTCCTCGTATTGATTAACTTTATAACAGAGAAGAATTTTCAAGTTCAAAAAATGCAATCAAGAATTGAACCTTTGTGAAATTAGCAAATACACTCAACAAAAATATAAACGCAACACTTTGAGTTCATCTCATACAAAATGCGAGCAAAACCAAAAGATCTAAAACTTTTTCCACATACACAATATCACTATTTCCCTCAAATATTGTTCACAAACCAGTCTAAATCTGTGATAGTGAGCACTTCTCCTTTGCTGAGATAATCCATCCCACCTCACAGGTGTGCCATACCAAGATGCTGATTAGACACCATGATCAGTGCACAGGTGTGCCTTAGACTGTCCACAATAAAAGGCCACTCTGAAAGGTGCAGTTTTGTTTTATTGGGGGGGGGGGATACCAGTCAGTATCTGGTGTGACCATTTGCCTCATGCAGTGCAACACATCTCCTTCGCATAGAGTTGATCAGGTTGTCAATTGTGGCCTGTGGAATGTTCGTCCACTCCTCTTCAATGGCTGTGCGAAGTTGCTGGATATTGGCAGGAACTGGTACACGCTGTCGTATACGCCGGTCCAGAGCATCCCAAACATGCTCAATGGGTGACATGTCCGGTGAGTATGCCGGCCATGCAAGAACTGGGACATTTTCAGCTTCCAAGAACTGTGTACAGATCCTTGCAACATGGGGCCGTGCATTATCCTGCTGCAACATGAGGTGATGTTCTTGGATGTATGGCACAACAATGGGCCTCAGGATCTCGTCAGGGTATCTCTGTGCATTCAAAATGCCATCAATAAAATGCACCTGTGTTCTTCGTCCAAAACAGACGCCTGCCCATACCATAACCCCACCGCCACCATGGGCCACTCGATCCACAACATTGACATCAGAAAACCGCTCACCCACATGACGCCACACACGCTGTCTGCCATCTGCCCTGAACAGTGTGAACCGGGATTCATCCGTGACGAGAACACCTCTCCAACGTGCCAAACGCCAGCGAATGTGAGCATTTGCCCACTCAAGTCGGTTACGACGACGAACTGGAGTCAGGTCGAGACCCCAATGAGGACGACGAGCATGCAGATGAGCTTCCCTGAGATGGTTTCTGACAGTTTGTGCAGAAATTCTTTGGTTATGCAAACCGATTGTTTTAGCAGCTGTCCGAGTGGCTGGTCTCAGACGATCTTGGAGGTGAACATGCTGGATGTGGAGGTCCTGGGCTGGTGTGGTTACACGTGGTCTGCGGTTGTGAGGCTGGTTGGATGTACTGCCAAATTCTCTGAAATGCCTTTGGAGACGGCTTATGGTAGAGAAATGAACATTCAATACACGAGCAACAGCTCTGGCCGACATTCCTGCTGTCAGCATGCCAGTTGCACGCTCCCTCAAATCTTGTAACATCTGTGGCATTGTGCTGTGTGATAAAACTGCACCTTTCAGAGTGGCCTTTTATTGTGGACAGTCTAAGGCACACCTGTGCACTAATCATGGTGTCTAATCAGCATCTTGATATGGCACACCTGTGAGGTGGGATGGATTATCTCAGCAAAGGAGAAGTGTTCACTATCACAGATTTAGACTGGTTTGTAAACAATATTTGAGGGAAATGGTGATATTGTGTATGTGGAAAAAGTTTTAGATCTTTTAGTTCATCTCATACAAAATGGGAGCAAAACCAAAAGTGTTGCGTTTATATTTTTGTTGAGTGTACATATCCTTAAAAAGAGTTGTGAAATACATCTGATCTTGTACCTCTTGTTGCTGCAACTTAGATATAGGTTATATTACATGTAGAAAAACTTTTTCAGTTGCAGACAAGTAGTTGTGAGAGGAAACATTATTTTCACAAGACTCCTTTATTTTTCTATCCTGCAACTTTCAAGAACAAAAAAACTTTGAAACAACCTTAGTGCAAGCAGAGGTTGGTTTTAGTGCTGGTGGCACATTTTAAAAAGAAAACATGGACCCTGATATAACATGTAAGGAAACTATCATATAACAGTAAAATAAGATTCTTTTCACAAGACCCTGTAGTATGTTTGTAGTATGCAATTTTCAAGAACAGTAACAAAGAACTGTCTAGTACAAAAAAAAATCTGTGCAAAGTTGCATTAATCTCTAAGGAAAAGATAAATAACGTTACAAAAAAAACTTGACTCTACAAAAGTTATTAAACAAATCTTGAAACATTCGCCCTTCATTCTTGGTCCCTTTGGGTGGAAATCAAAAACCTATTTTTATTCTCTTTGTTATGAGTAGTTTTTATTTTATGTTTTATTCTTTTACTTCTGACTTCTGTTTTTAATTAGGTATTTGAATTTTTTTTTTTAATTTATTTAAATTTTTTTATGTTGAACTGTTCTGTGTGAGGAACTCAGCCACATGGGGTGTGCAGCCAGTACATTCTGAGTGTCGGTCCCAAGCCCGGATAAATGAGGAGGGTTGCGTCAGGAAGGGCATCCGGCGTAAAACAAGCCAACCCAACTATGCAGACTCAGAATCGAATTCCCATACCGGATCGGTCGCGGCCCGGGTTAACAACGTCCGCCACCGGTGCTATTGCCCAACAGGGTGCCGGTGGAAATTGGGCTACTGCTGGGCGAAGACGACAAAGAAGAGGAGGAAAACGTTGCCACGAACAGCGGAAGAAGAAGAAAACTAGAAGGGTGGAAATGAGAGTGGGGACTTTGAATGTTGGTAGTATGACTGGTAAAGGGAGAGAGCTGGCTGATATGATGGAGAGGAGAAAGGTAGACATATTGTGTGTGCAAAAGACCAAGTGGAAGGGAAGTAAGAGCAGGAGCATCGGCGGTGGGTACAAGTTGTTGTACCATGGTGAGGACAGGAAGAGAAATGGTGTTGGGGTCATTTTAAAGGAAGCGTATGTTAAAAGTGTGTTGGAGGTTAAGCGAGTGTCTGACAGGGTGATGAGTGTGAAGTTGGAAATTGAAGGGGTGATGATGAATATTATCAGTGCATATGCCCCACAGGTTGGCTGTGAGATGAAGGAGAAAGAAGATTTCTGGAGTGTGTTAAATGAGGTGGTGGAGAGTGTGCCCAAGCATGAAAGAGTGGTGATAGGAGCAGACTTCAATGGGCATGTTGGTGAAGGGAACAGAGGTGATGATGAAGTAATGGGTAGATATGGTATCAAGGATAGGAATGGGGAAGGACAGATGGTAGTTGATTTTGCAAAAAGGATGGAAATGGCTGTGGTGAATACCTACTTTAAGAAAAGTGAGGAGCACAGGGTAACATATAAGAGTGGAGGAAGGTGCACACAGGTGGACTACATTCTTTATAGGAGATGCAAGCTAAAAGAAATCACAGACTGTAAGGTGGTAGCAGGAGAGAGTGTCACTAGACAGCACAGGATGGTTGTTTGTAGGATGACTTTAGAGGTAAGAAGAAGAGAGTGAGAGCTCAACAAAGGATCAGATGGTGGAAGCTGAAGGAGGAAGACTGTTGTGTGAAATTTAGTGAGCAGGTGAGAGAAGCACTGGTTGGAGGGGAAGCAATTTTGGACAACTGGAAAAGTACTGCAGATGTGGTGAGGGAGACAGCTAGGACAGTACTGGGTATGACATCTGGACAGTGGAAGGAAGACAAGGAGACTTGGTGGTGGAATGAAGAGGTCCAGGAAAGCATAAGGAGAAAGAGGTTGGCGAAAAAGTTTTGGGATAGTCGGAGAGATGAAGAAAGTAGACAGGAGTACAAGGAGATGCGGCATAAGGTGAAAAGAGAAGTGGCAAAAGCAAAGGAAAAGGCATATTGCGAGCTGTACAAGAAGTTGAATAGTAAGGAAGGAGAAAAGGACTTGTACCGATTGGCCAGACAAAGGGACAGAACTGGAAAGGATGTGCAGCAGGTTAGGGTGGTAAAAGATGCACATGGTAATGTGCTGACAAGTGAGGAGTGTGTGCTGAGAAGGGAGAGGGAATATTTTGAAGAGCTGATGAATGAAGAAAATGAGCGAGAGAAAAGGCTGGATGATGTGGTGAGAGTAAGTCAGGAAGTACAAGAGATTAGTAAGGAAGAAGTGAGGGCTGCTATGAAGAGTAGCAAGGCAGTTGTTCCAGATGACATTCCAGTGGAGGCATGGAAATGTCTAGGAGAGATGGCAGTAGAGTTTCTAACCAGATTGTTTAATAAAATCTTGTAAAGTGAGAGCATGCCTGAGGAGTGGAGACGAAGTGTGCTGGTTCCTATTTTCAAGAACAAGGGTGATGTGCAGAGCTGCAGTAACTACAGAGGCATAAAGCTGATCAGCCACAGCATGAAGTTATGGGAAAGAGTAGTAGAAGCTAGGCTTAGAAAACAGGTGAAGATCTGTGAGCAGCAATATGGTTTCATGCCGAGAAAGAGCACTACAGATGCAATGTTTGCTCTGAGAATACTGTTGGAAAAGTACAGAGAAGGACAGAAAGAGTTACATTGTGTGTTTGTGGACTTAGAAAAAGCTTATGATAGGGTGCCAAGAGAAGAGTTGTGGTATTGTATGAGGAAGTCTGGAGTGGCAGAGAAGTATGTTAGGGTAGTGCAGGACATGTACAAGAATAGTGCGACAGTGGTGAGATGCGCAGTCAGAATGACAGACTCATTCAAGGTGGAGGTGGGATTACACCAAGGATCAGCTCTGAGTCCTTTCTTGTTTGCAGTGGTGATGGACAGGTTGACGGATGAGATCAGACAGGAGTCCCCATGGACTATGATGTTTGCAGATGACATTGTGATCTGTAGTGAGAGTAGAGAGCAAGTTGAGTCTAGTCTGGAGAAGTGGAGATATGCTTTGGAGAGAAGGGGAATGAAAGTCAGTAGAAGCAAGACTGAGTACATGTGTGTGAATGAGAGGGAGCCCAGTGGAATAGTGCAGTTACAAGGAGTAGAAGTGGTGAAAGTAGATGGGTCAACTGTTCAAAGTAATGGAGAGTGTGGTAGAGAGGTGAAGAAGAGAGTGCAGGCAGGGTGGAGTGGGTGGAGAAAGGTGGCAGGAGTGATTTGTGACCGAAGAATATCAGCAAGGGTGAAGGGGAAAGTTTACAAAACAGTAGTGAGACCAGCTATGTTGTATGGTTTAGAGACAGTGTGTTGTGAAAGTGTAGGTACACGGACCCACAACAGGGGGCGCAATGAACGGACAATGGAAAAAGGTAAGAACAAGTTTTACTGTTGTGAAATTAGCACAACTGATACAATAATTCACAATTTGGAGGTGTAAGCCGAAATCTGCTGGTGTCTTGTGGGCAGGCCCGAAGGTAGGAGACGTCCGTCCTAGTCGAACCGGAACCACCCAGATTTCCTCTGCCACCGAAACCCAGAAGTACTGGAACCGCCAAGTCCCGAATTCCCAGGTGGCCACTGCCTTCGCTCGTCGGATCCGGTACTGCTGGCGGGAAAGAACACAAACACACAGGTTGGGATGCGACCGCACCCAGTAGATGAGAGGGGCAAGCCGCCTCCACCTCTTGTTACAATAAGCAGGAAGGTGAGTACTTATCCGATCACTCGGCTTTCGGTAGTCAGCTGTCCTGAAAGGTTTAACAAGTATTATAGGATTATACTTAAATAAGCTGCAGAGAAGATTACCTTAGGCTCAAGGCGATATCTCGGCACTGAGGTGGAGACGCTGTCCTGCTGATATACCTCCGTCCTGAGTGCAGTCAGCTGTGTCCAGTAATGGGTGACAGCTGTCACCCTGGCAGCCTTCGTCGGCGGCAGCGCCCTCTGGTGCCTGGAGCCCGCACTCCAGGCAGGGCGCCCTCTGGTGGTGGTGGGCCAGCAGTACCTCCTCTTCAGCGGCCCACACAACAGGACCCCCCCCTCAACGGGCGCCTCCTGGCGCACGACCGGGCTTGTCCGGATGGCGACGGTAGAAGTCGGCCAGGAGGGCCGGGTCCAGGATGAAGCCCTTCTTCACCCAGGAGCGCTCCTCGGGGCCGTACCCCTCCCAGTCCACCAGATACTGAAAACCCCGACCCATCCGACGGACGTCAAGGAGCTGGCGGACAGTCCAAGCCGGTGCTCCGTCGATGATCCGGGCAGGAGGCGGTGCCGGACCCGGGGTGCAGAGGGGTGAGGTGCGAAGAGGCTTGATCCGGGAAACATGGAAAACTGGATGGATCCGCAGTGAGGCCGGAAGCTGGAGCCTCACTGCGGCGGGGTTGATGACTTTGAGGATTTTATATGGTCCGATGTATCGTTCTTGCAGTTTAGGAGAGGTAACCTGTAGGGGAATGTCCTTGGTGGATAACCAGACCTCCTGCCCAGGACGATACTTGGGAGCCGGGGCCCGTCGCCGGTCTGCATGTTTCTTCGCCCTCGTCTGGGCCTGCAACAAAGCAGAGCGGGCGGCCCGCCACACCCGACGGCACTTCCGTAGGTGGGCCTGGACCGAGGGCACACCGACCTCTCCCTCAACCACCGGAAACAAGGGGGGCTGATACCCCAAGCACGCCTCAAACGGGGAGAGGCCGGTGGCTGATGACACTTGGCTGTTGTGGGCGTACTCGATCCAGGCCAGATGGGTACTCCAGGCCGTCGGGTGCGCGGCTGTCACACAGCGAAGTGTCTGCTCCAGTTCTTGATTCGCCCGCTCTGCCTGCCCGTTGGTCTGGGGGTGGTACCCAGACGAGAGGCTGACCGTGGCCCCCAGTTCCCGGCAGAAACTCCGCCAGACATGTGAGGTGAACTGGGGACCGCGATCGGAGACGATGTCTGATGGTATGCCATGCAGACGGACGACGTGGTGGACCAGGAGGTCCGCTGTCTCCTGGGCCGTAGGGAGCTTCGGGAGGGCCACGAAGTGGGCCGCCTTGGAGAAACGGTCCACTATCGTGAAGATGACAGTGTTTCCCTGGGACGGCGGGAGACCCGTGACGAAGTCCAGGCCGATGTGGGACCAGGGGCGATGAGGCACGGGCAATGGCTGTAGTTGCCCTGAGGTTTTTCTATGATCTGCCTTGCCCCTGGCACAGGTGGTACAGGCCTGGATGTAGTCCCGGACGTCGGTCTCCAGGGATGCCCACCAGAAGCGTTGCCGGACGACTGCCACGGTCCTTCGCACCCCTGGGTGACAGGAGAGCTTAGAACCGTGACAGAAGTCCAGGACTGCAGCCCTAGCTTCTGGTGGGACGTATAGTCTGTTTTTTGGTCCGTTTCCGGGGTCCGGGACACGGGTCAGGGCCTCCCGGACGGTCTTCTCCACGTCCCAGGTGAGGGCGGCCACGATAGCGGACTCCGGGATGATGGGATCCGGGGGATCCGACGGTTCCGTTTTGACCTCATCTTCGTGCACCCGGGACAATGCATCCGATCTCTGATTCTTGGTCCCGGGGCGGTAGGTAATCCGGAAGTCAAAACGGCCAAAGAACAGTGACCAGCGGGCTTGCCTGGGGTTCAGACGCTTGGCGGTTCTGATGTACTCCAGGTTCCGATGGTCAGTGAAAACCGTGAATGGCACGGCTGTTCCCTCCAACAGATGTCTCCACTCTTCGAGGGCCTCTTTCACAGCAAGGAGTTCCCGATTGCCGACGTCATAATTCCGCTCAGCGGGGGTCAACCTGCGAGAAAAATAGGCACACGGGTGAAGGACCTTATCGGTCTTCCCGCTCTGGGAGAGCACCGCTCCTATCCCTGAGTCCGAGGCATCCACTTCAACCACCAACTGGCGGCTAGGATCGGGCTGCACCAGAACTGGTGCAGACGAGAAGCGCCGTTTCAACTCCTTGAACGCGGCCTCGCACCGGTCCGACCAGGTGAAGGGAACTTTTGGAGAGGTCAGGGCTGTCAGGGGGCTAACTACCTGACTGTAGCCCTTAATGAACCTCCTGTAGAAATTTGCAAAGCCGAGGAACTGTTGCAGCTTCCTACGGCTTGTAGGTTGGGGCCAATCTCTCACCGCCGCAACCTTGGCCGGGTCCGGGGCGACGGAGTTAGAGGAGATGATAAACCCCAGGAAGGACAAAGAAGTGCGGTGGAACTCACACTTCTCGCCCTTCACAAACAGCCGGTTCTCCAACAACCGCTGCAGAACCTGACGGACATGCCGGACATGAGTCTCAGGATCCGGGGAAAAGATGAGTATATCGTCCAGATATACGAAGACGAACCGGTGCAGGAAGTCCCGCAAGACATCGTTTACCAACGCTTGGAAAGTCGCGGGAGCGTTAGTGAGACCGAACGGCATGACCAGGTACTCAAAATGACCTAAGGGGGTGTTAAATGCCGTCTTCCATTCGTCTCCCTTCCGAATCCGAACCAAATGATACGCATTCCTAAGATCCAGCTTGGTGAACATTTTGGCTCCATGCAAGGGAGTGAACACTGAATCCAACAAGGGCAACGGGTATCGGTTGCGAACCGTGATCTCGTTCAACCCCCTGTAATCAATGCATGGACGAAGCCCGCCATCTTTTTTACCCACAAAAAAGAAACCTGCGCCCATCGGTGAGGTGGAATTCCGGATCAATCCGGCAGCTAATGAGTCCCGGATGTAGGTCTCCATTGATTCGCGTTCCGGCCATGAGAGGTTGTACAGCCTACTGGACGGGAACTCACTGCCTGGAACCAAATCGATGGCACAATCATACGGGCGGTGGGGAGGAAGCGTGAGAGCCAGATCCTTGCTGAACACGTCAGCGAGGTCATGGTACTCCGCTGGCACCGCCTTCAGATTGGGCGGGACTCGGACCTCCTCTTTAGCTTGGGAGCCGGGAGGAACCGAGGAACCGAGACACTCCCGATGGCAGGTTTCGCTCCACTGAACCACTACCCCGGACGGCCAATCAATCCGGGGATTGTGTTTAAGCATCCATGGAAACCCTAAAACCACACGGGAGGTGGCCTGAGTCACGAAGAACTCGATCACCTCCCGGTGGTTACCTGACACCACCAGGGTTACTGGAGGTGTCTTGTGTGTGATTGGTGGGAGTAGGGAGCCATCTAGTGCTCGAACCTGCACAGGCGAGGTAAGAGCCACCAGAGGGAGCCCTATCTCCCTGGCCCATCTGCTGTCAAGCAGATTCCCCTCAGAGCCCGTGTCCACCAGTGCAGGGGCCTTCAGGGTTGAATCCTCATACAGGATTGTGACTGGGAGTCGTGTAGCAATGTGGGTGTGTCCCACGTGAATGTTTTGGCCCACCCCTGGCCCAGTCTCTAAGGGCGGGCGTTTGGCGTTTGACCGCTCGGGGCAGTCTCTCACATGGTGCTCTATTGAACCACAAACAAGACACGCTCCGTGGGTCCATCTCCTCTGTGCATCTGGTGCCCTAAATGTTGCCCTACTCGTGTCCCTAGCTTCGTCAGTAGGGGGAGCTGTGACCCCACGGAGCGCAGGAACAGAGGAGCGTGGGGAGGGCGGAGCTCGATCGGACCCGGAAGGGAGAGGGACGACGCGTGCCTGGCCACGCCCTTCGCCTCGTTCCCGGCGGCGTTCTTCTAACCGGTTGTCGAGTCGTATGACTAGATCAATGAGCCCATCCAAATCCCGTGGTTCGTCCTTAGCCACCAGGTGTTCTTTTAGGACCAGAGACAGTCCGTTTACAAAGGCAGCGCGGAGGGCAGTGCTATTCCAGCCGGATCTCGCTGCCGCGATGCGGAAGGCGACTGCATAGGCAGCTGCGCTCCGACGCCCCTGTCGTATGGACAGTAGTGCGGTTGAAGCGGACTCTCCTCTGTTGGGATGATCGAATACCGTTCTGAGCTCCCGTACAAACCCATCGTATGTATGAAGGAGCCGTGAGCTCTGCTCCCAGAGCGCTGTAGCCCAAGCGCGTGCCTCCCCGCGAAGCAGATTTATCACATAAGCTACTTTGCTAGCATCAGTCGCGTACATTACGGGACGCTGTGCGAAGACGAGCGAACACTGCATCAGAAAATCCGCGCACGTCTCCACACAGCCTCCGTACGATTCTGGAGGGCTTATGTATGCTTCTGGGGACGGAGGGAGGGACCGTTGAACGACCAGTGGAATGTTACTTTCACGCGCAGGGTCCTCGGGAGGGAGAGCCGCAGCGGCGCCCGAAGGGCGTGCCTCCACTTGTGCGGCGAGAGCCTCCACCCTGTGGTTTAGGAGAACGTGTTGCTCGGTCATTAAATCGATCCGAGAGGTGAAAGCGGTGAGGATCCGCTGCAACTCACCGATTACCCCTCCCGAGGCCTCCACCGCGCCTTGGTCTTCCATTGGCCGTTCAACAGCCGGTTGACGCCCCTCGGGATCCATGACGCTGGCCGAGATATCCTGTTGTGAAAGTGTAGGTACACGGACCCACAACAGGGGGCGCAATGAACGGACAATGGAAAAAGGTAAGAACAAGTTTTACTGTTGTGAAATTAGCACAACTGATACAATAATTCACAATTTGGAGGTGTAAGCCGAAATCTGCTGGTGTCTTGTGGGCAGGCCCGAAGGTAGGAGACGTCCGTCCTAGTCGAACCGGAACCACCCAGATTTCCTCTGCCACCGAAACCCAGAAGTACTGGAACCGCCAAGTCCCGAATTCCCAGGTGGCCACTGCCTTCGCTCGTCGGATCCGGTACTGCTGGCGGGAAAGAACACAAACACACAGGTTGGGATGCGACCGCACCCAGTAGATGAGAGGGGCAAGCCGCCTCCACCTCTTGTTACAATAAGCAGGAAGGTGAGTACTTATCCGATCACTCGGCTTTCGGTAGTCAGCTGTCCTGAAAGGTTTAACAAGTATTATAGGATTATACTTAAATAAGCTGCAGAGAAGATTACCTTAGGCTCAAGGCGATATCTCGGCACTGAGGTGGAGACGCTGTCCTGCTGATATACCTCCGTCCTGAGTGCAGTCAGCTGTGTCCAGTAATGGGTGACAGCTGTCACCCTGGCAGCCTTCGTCGGCGGCAGCGCCCTCTGGTGCCTGGAGCCCGCACTCCAGGCAGGGCGCCCTCTGGTGGTGGTGGGCCAGCAGTACCTCCTCTTCAGCGGCCCACACAACACAGTGGCACTAACAAAAAGACAGGAGGCAGAGCTGGAGGTGGCAGAGCTGAAGAGATTCTCTTTGGGAGTGACAAGAATGGACAAGATTAGGAATGAACATATCAGAGGGACAGCTCAGGTGGGACGGATTGGAGACAAAGTCAGAGAGGCGAGATTGAGATGGTTTGGACATGTGCAGAGGAGGGACCCAGGGTATATAGGGAGAAGGATGCTGAGGATGGAGCCACCAGGCAGGAGGAGAAGAGGGAGACCAAAGAGGAGGTTCATGGATGTGCTGAGAGAGGACATGCAGGTGGTTGGTGTGACAGAGGAAGATACAGAGGACAGGGTGAGATGGAAACGATTGATCTGCTCTGGCGACCCCTCACGGGAACAGCCGAAAGACAAAGAAGAAGAACTGTTCTGTGTGAGGCACCTTGAGGCGGCTTTTGTTATTTGGCGCTTTATAAGCCGATTACATTGAAATTGAACAACATTTTATTGAGTCTTAAAGTAAATAAATGTGAAATTGGTTACTGGATCCTTAAACTCTGGACATGATAAACTCTACATGGTGGATCCTTGATCTCTGGACATAAACAGAAATAAAATGTTAGTTTTTGTCAAAAGCATTTCCTTTCAGACATTAGTGGCATGAATGTCTTTCCATACATATGAGCTGAGCTCTACAGCTCAGACGTCTCATTTTGGGAGGAAAAAATGTTTTAGTCGATTGTAGTTTATTGTCTGTATAGAGGGTTTTCAATCATGTGACCGATTTGCTGCAGGACAGGTGCCATCTCCATTCTGGATTACAAGGAGGCTGGCGCGTGATAGAAAAATGGAGAGAATGTACAGTTATTACGATGCTTTAAATCCTCGAGATAACGCTACATCCCCTGGCAAAAATTATGGAATCACCGGCCTCGGAGGATGTTCGTTCAGTTGCTTAATTTTGTAGAAAAAAAGCAGATCACAGACATGACACAAAACTAAAGTCATTTCAAATGGCAACTTTCTGGCTTTAAGAAACACTGTAAGAAATCAAGAAAAAAAGATTGTGGCAGTCAGTAACGGTTACTTTTTTAGACCAATCAGAGGAAAAAAATATGGAATCACTCAATTCTGAGGAATAAATTATGGAATCACCCTGTAAATTTTCATCCCCAAAACTAACACCTGCATCAAATCAGATCTGCTCGTTGACATTGACCCTATGCCATGACATTGACCCTATGTGTCTTTTTGCAAGGAATATTTTCACAGTTTTTGTTCTATGGCAAGATGCATTATCATCTTGAAAAATGATTTCATCATCCCCAAACATCCTTTCAATTGTCCAAAATATCAACGTAAACTTGTGCATTTATTGATGATGTAATGACAGCCATCTCCCCAGTGCCTTTACCTGACATGCAGCCCCATATCATCAATGACTGTGGAAATTTACATGTTTTCTTCAGGCAGTCATCTTTATAAATCCCATTGGAATGGCACCAAACAAAAGTTCCAGCATCATCACCTTGCCCAATGGAGATTCGAGATTCATCACTGAATATGACTTTCATCCAGTCATCCACAGTCCACGATTGCTTTTCCTTAGCCCATTGTAACCTTGTTTTTTTCTGTTTAGGTGTTAATGATGGCTTTCGTTTAGCTTTTCTGTATGTAAATCCCATTTCCTTTAGGCGGTTTCTTACAGTTCGGTCACAGACGTTGACTCCAGTTTCCTCCCATTCGTTCCTCATTTGTTTTGTTGTGCATTTTTCGATTTTTGAGACATATTGCTTTATGTTTTCTGTTTTGACGCTTTGATGTCTTCCTTGGTCTACCAGTATGTTTGCCTTTAACAACCTTCCCATGTTTGTATTTGGTCCAGAGTTTAGACACAGTTGGCTGTGAACAACCAACATCTTTTGCAACATTGCGTGATGATTTACCCTCTTCTAAGAGTTTGATAATCCTCTCCTTTGTTTCAATTGACATCTCTCATGTTGGAGCCATGATTCATGTCAGTCCACTTGGTGCAACAGCTCTCCAAGGTGTGATCACTCCTTTTTAGATGCAGACTAACGAGCAGATCTAATTTGATGCAGATGTTAGTTTTGGGGATGAAAATTTACAGGGCGATTCCATAATTTATTCCTCAGAATTGAGTGAGTCCATATTTTTTTCCTCTGATTGGTCTATTTGAAGAGTTTCAGTCAGGTTTTAGAATTCATCATAGTACAGAAACAGCATTAGTGAAGGTTACAAATGATCTTCTTATGGCCTCGGACAGTGGACTCATCTCTGTGCTTGTTCTGTTAGACCTCAGTGCTGCTTTTGATACTGTTGACCATAAAATTTTATTACAGAGATTAGAGCATGCCATAGGTATTAAAGGCACTGCGCTGCGGTGGTTTGAATCATATTTGTCTAATAGATTACAATTTGTTCATGTAAATGGGGAATCTTCTTCACAGACTAAAGTTAATTATGGAGTTCCACAAGGTTCTGTGCTAGGACCAATTTTATTCACTTTATACATGCTTCCCTTAGGCAGTATTATTAGACGGTATTGTTTAAATTTTCATTGTTACGCAGATGATACCCAGCTTTATCTATCCATGAAGCCAGAGGACACACACCAATTAGCTAAACTGCAGGATTGTCTTACAGACATAAAGACATGGATGACCTGTAATTTCCTGCTTTTAAACTCAGATAAAACTGAAGTTATTGTACTTGGCCCCACAAATCTTAGAAACATGGTGTCTAATCAGATCCTTACTCTGGATGGCATTACCCTGACCTCTAGTAATACTGTGAGAAATCTTGGAGTCATTTTTGATCAGGATATGTCATTCAAAGCGCATATTAAACAAATATGTAGGACTGCTTTTTTGCATTTACGCAATATCTCTAAAATTAGAAAGGTCTTGTCTCAGAGTGATGCTGAAAAACTAATTCATGCATTTATTTCCTCTAGGCTGGACTATTGTAATTCATTATTATCAGGTTGTCCTAAAAGTTCCCTTAAAAGCCTTCAGTTAATTCAAAATGCTGCAGCTAGAGTACTGACGGGGACTAGAAGGAGAGAGCATATCTCACCCATATTGGCCTCTCTTCATTGGCTTCCTGTTAATTCAAGAATAGAATTTAAAATTCTTCTTCTTACTTATAAGGTTTTGAATAATCAGGTCCCATCTTATCTTAGGGACCTCATAGTACCATATCACCCCAATAGAGCGCTTCGCTCTCAGACTGCAGGCTTACTTGTAGTTCCTAGGGTTTGTAAGAGTAGAATGGGAGGCAGAGCCTTCAGCTTTCAGGCTCCTCTCCTGTGGAACCAGCTCCCAATTCAGATCAGGGAGACAGACACCCTCTCTACTTTTAAGATTAGGCTTAAAACTTTCCTTTTTGCTAAAGCTTATAGTTAGGGCTGGATCAGGTGTCCCTGAACCATCCCTTAGTTATGCTGCTATAGACGTAGACTGCTGGGGGGTTCCCACGATGCACTGTTTCTTTCTCTTTTGCTCTGTATGCACCACTCTGCATTTAATCATTAGTGATCGATCTCTGCTCCCCTCCACAGCATGTCTTTTTCCTGGTTCTCTCCCTCAGCCCCAACCAGTCCCAGCAGAAGACTGCCCCTCCCTGAGCCTGGTTCTGCTGGAGGTTTCTTCCTGTTAAAAGGGAGTTTTTCCTTCCCACTGTAGCCAAGTGCTTGCTCACAGGGGGTCGTTTTGACCGTTGGGGTTTTACATAATTATTGTATGGCCTTGCCTTACAATATAAGGCGCCTTGGGGCAACTGTTTGTTGTGATTTGGCGCTATATAAAAAAAAAATGATTGATTGATTGATTGATGTTGGGTCAAACCTTTGTAGTAAAGCCCTGAAGGCTTTGCTCTCCACTATTTTGAATGGTTGTGCATCTTCCACAACATAGTCCACCAGTGCTTCATCCAAATCAGCTTGTCTGCCTTTAATGGAAATACAGTATGACATGCTTAGCTATTTTTGTGTATGAGTATGTTTTAATCTTAGATAAAGAATAAAATACAGGTTACATGGCCTGATTCCTGCTCCAGGAGCAGCAGCAGAAGCAGCAGCCATTGATGTCTCGGGATGTTTGGACCTCAGGTGACGCAGCGCTGAAGACGTATTGTTACTGTATCTCAACTCTTGAGCACAAATCAAGCACTTGACCTTTTTGGGGCTTATTAGATCAAAGTGCTACCAAGCAGTTGATCGTGCTCTTTTTTGAACTGGCTCCTCCATGTCCCTTCCTCACCACTACTCACTCTCTCACACACTCTCACCTTTCTCACACATTTCACTTCAACAAAATCACAGCTCTTCAGTCACTCAGCTCAGTCTCTGATCTACCTATAATACAGTCTAACCTATAACCTATGTTGATGTACTGTGTGAATAAATGTTGTATATGAATGGATGCCTGTTGTATATGGTGTATGTCTGTTAGATCCTATGTGTATGTAGTTAACTATAGTAAATGAACTCTAAACTAGACCTAAATATAAACTAATGCTTTCCTTGGCTTCGATTCACGTGGTGATTGGCAATAACAATGTCGCCAGCAATCACCTCCTCTCAAAAACCCGCGGTTTGAGCTGCGATTCAGATCTCATTTAAATACTTGGGTCGTATTGAAACGCCCAGATTATTAGCTCGACACGTGGTGTGACGTAACGAGGCCTCGCTCGCAGTGGTCACGTGATGGGGGCGTGCTCGAAACGCTGATCACTGATACTTCTGGTTCAAAAAGCTCGATGCTGTGTCGAGCAGACTGACTCGAGCTTAACATCACTAGCGCCAACCCATAATAAGAACTCCAACACAAACTAAAAGCTATCATTTGGATGTGGTGGAGTTGGTCTGAAATAAAGTTTAGTGGACAAACCTGCTCTGGATCAGCGAACTTCTGCCTTGAAAACAGCATCCAGCACGTTGACTAGTTTCTTCTCTTCTTTAAATCCACTCGTTTCTTGTTGCTGCTCTGTGATGTTTTTTTGTTTCTACCAACTCAAATATCTCGGCATTAGCAGCAGTTAGCCGCTGTTTCAACAACCTTCTCCACTGTTCCACTTTTTCTTCTTCTTCCGGTTTACTATCGGCGTTTGATCGGTTCAGAGAAGAGTCTCCAGCTAACTAGCTTTAGCCTCGGACGACAACAGGAATCTTCTTCTTCTTCTTTCTTCTTCTTCATTATTTCCGGCAGGCTGTACGCTAAACAAGCTTAACGCTGCCCCAACCGGTCGTAATTGAGGCTGCGGAGGTTATTGCTCCTTGTATCTTACATATTGTGAACGCCTCTTTAGGTCAAGGTAGTGTACCCCAAGATTTAAAGTTGGCCAAAGTATTACCTGTGTACAAGAAAGGTAACAAATCTGTGTGTGGCAACTATAGGCCAGTTTCAGTCTTATGTACAGTCGCAAAGGTTTTAGAATATGTGGTATTCAATCAGGTATGAGTATGTTCAATCACAAGATCTGTCCTATAATCTGCAGTCAGGTTTTAGAAAGTCTTATTCAACCGAATCATGTTTACTGTATCAAAGTGACCTCATCAAAGGAGAAATTGATCATGGCAACTACTGTGGAATGATTTTACTTGATCTTCAGAAGGCTTTGAATATGGTTAATCATGACATTTTAATTTATAAGTTACAGACCTTAGGCTTTACATCTGTTATGGTTAAATGGTTTAAATCTTATTTGTCAGGTAGACAACAAAAGGTTGATGTGAATGGTGTTATGTCTGAACCTGCAACGGTATTGTCCGGAGTTCCCCAAGGAAGTATCCTGGGGCTGTAAAATATTTAGGTGTGGAACTAGATCAAGCTGTGTCTGGGGGAGTTATGGCCCTAAAGGTAATAAAATAGTCAGTGCAAGAATTAACTTTCTGGCTAGAAAATCAAAATTTTTGGACATGGATACAATGACACTGCTGGCAGCAGCATTGATTCAGAGTCAGGTTGACTATGCTTGTACTTCCTGGTATTCAAATTTGTCACGGGCGATCAAGGGCAAACTTCAGATATGTCAAAACAAACTTATTAGAACTGTGCTTCAGCTTCCAGCCAGAACTCATTCAGATTACTCGCACTTTGAACAAGTAAAGCGGTATAAAAACGTGTAACTCAATTCAATTTATGTAACGTACATCACGTTGTTCATGGTACCTGTCCTAAATATTTTCTCTATGTTTCAGAAGTACACAGCAACAGAACTAGATCCAGTCATTCAGCATTATTTATTCCAAGATTTACCACAAATGTTGGTAAAAATTCTTTTAAATATATTGGAGCTATTAGTTGGAATCAGTTGCCCTCAGACGTTCGAAGCTGTGAAAATCTGAACTGTTTTAAGAGAAGGGTTAAGTTTTGTTTACTTAATAAGATTCTTGAAAGTCAGGTCAGTCAATTTGTGTAAATATGTATTTTATTTGCTGCAAACTGTTTTTTTTTGTGTGTGTGTGTGTGTGTGTTTTATTATTATTTATTATATTATTATTATTATTTATTATTATTATTTAGTTAGTTAGTTGTTACCTTATTGCTTAATGTGTTTGTTTTAGAAGGACCACAATGGAAATAAGTCGGGGGAGTTTTTTTGTGTTATCCTTGAAATTCCAAAGAATTTATTTTGGTTATTGTTTTATTATGTCTTTGTTTGATTCTTGTTTTTATTTGTATGGAATTTCTAAATAAATTAAATCAAATCAAACATGAAGCCATTGCATTATAATGGCGGTGACGACTTTATCGTTGCATTACCGCCAGCTATTGGACTGGATCAGTCCAGTCAAGAGATTCGCAGAGACAAAAGAAAGAAAGATCAAAGCTGTATTCTCTCTGTTAATCCTGTAATTCAAAGATGTTGAACTGTTGGGTTCTTAAAGATTGATGTAAATAAAGTCCAAGACATATTCACTGACTTGGAAATGTTCATGTATCCATCCCCTGACTTGTCTGAAGAAGAATGGCTGCAAAAGCAGCAGCATGGTGGTTTAGCGGTTAGCACTGTTCCCTCACAGCATGAAGGTCATGGATTTGATTCCCACCTGTGGCCTTTCTGTGTGTAGTTTGCATATTCTCCCTGTGTTTGTGTGGGTTTTCTACCACATTTAAAGACATGCAGGTTAAATTAATTGGAAAATTTACAATCACCCTTGCAAAAGTGATCTCGATCTCAACGGGACTAACTTGGTTAAATTAAAAGTGATGATTTAATGCAAATTCATCAAGGGGTGCCAATAATGGTGTCCAGCATACATTTTATGTCAAGCTTTTTTTTGTTTCACTTTGTGAAAGCTTTTTGTTTTGTTCTTGTTGCCAAATAACTTTGGACATTTTTTTAAATTATTTTGATTCAACAAAATTGCTTTTGTTTGTATTTATTTCTGACTGTATTTTAAAATGTGTACATAAAGTATAAGGGTACCAGCAATTTTGTCCACATGTGTATAATTAAAAATTTAAAATGCCAACACTTGGAAAACACATCAGATCTCAAAGGGGGAAAAATCCTGTTGGTTATCTTTCCTGATGTGGACTGGATAATGTGTTAGGAACGAAAGGACGCCACATTGTTTGATGGAAATGAAAAGTGTCAACCTACTCAGGTGAGCGTGGGAGGCCAGTCAGTGAGATCAGTTCCTTCATGAACTGCCTGCATACTCACCACATGAGGTCGGGCAACAGGATGAGCCCAGGACCCACTGCACCAGCATAGGGTCAGACAGTGAGTCCAAGGACTTCATCCTGATACCTGATATCAGTCAGGGTGCTGTTGTTTAGCCTGTAGATGTCTGTGTGTCCTTCCAGGGAGATGTCTCCCCAGACCATCACTGACCCACCAAACCGGTGGTGCTGAGTGATGTTGCAGGCAGCATAACGTTCTCCACAGCTTCTCCAGACCCTTTCACATCTGTCACGCGTGCTCAGGTTGAACCTGCTCTCATCTGTGAGAAGCACAGTGGTGGACCAACCAATTCTGGTGTTTTATGGCAAATGTCAGCCAAGGACATCAGGTCCTCAGAACCCTTCATGAAGTTTGTTTCTGATTGTTTGATCAGAGACATTCACACCAGTGGCCTGCTGGAGATCATTCTGTAGGACTCTGGCAGTGCTCATCCTGTTCCTCCTGCACAAAGGAGCAGATCCTGGTCCTGCTGATGGGTTAAGGACATTCTGTTGCCCTGTCCAGCCGTCCTAGAGTAACTGTCTGTCTCCTGGAATCTCCTCCGTGCTCCTGAGACTGCTGGGAGACACAGCAAAACTGGCAAAGACACATATTGATGTATGTGTTGGGTCCAGGTGCCGCACCATGGTACCAGTGGTGACACTGACCCCAACTAAACGCAAAACTAGTGAGAAATCAGTCAGAAAATATGAGGGAAAAAATGTCAGTGGACTCCACCTGTACAACCATTGCTGTTTAAATTAATCACTATAGTTATTAGTCATGCTGGAATCTTTAATGTAGTGTTTTGTATATTTGTGAATATTCAAGGAAATTATATATGCATAGGAGAAATTTATGTTTTAGTTCACTATTCATGTCCACCTGAGGGCAGCGAATCATCGTAATTTCCTTTAAATTCAAGCAGTTGTATTTTTTGTGGATGGTAATAGTCTTATATCTTTATATTACATATTTTAAAATCTGTTCTAATTGTCTGCATTATTCTGAATTTCACGACGTTGTATACAGCATTATGTCCACTTAAGGGCAGTAAACACTCATGATTTTAGTTTCAATTCCTCAGAATTCGATTGGTGAAACATTTTTGTTGTAAACAGTTTGGGAGTTTTTTCAGTTGATTTCCACACAGTTTGAAAACAGGCTTGTTTTTCAAATATTCACACAATTATCCAAACAACACACTCAGTTTGCAGAACTCCTAGATTGTTTGCAAAATGACACACTTCAGTCAAAATATATACACATATTTTAAAAACAAACACATATTTTCCTGGGCCTCATATATATATATATATATATATATATATATATATATATATATATATATATATATATATATATATATATATATATATATATATATATATATATATATATATATATATATATATATATATATATATATATATATATATATATATATATATATATATATATATATATATATATTAGGGCTGGGCAACGTTAACACGCTAACGTTGCGTTAATTATTGAGGTCATTATCGCCGACAATTTTGTTCCTCCGCTTAACGTTGCGGGTTTTTTTTTTTTTTTAGCCTTTTATGACTGTTGCTCGTTGCCTTTTATTTTGAAAGCGTCAGTCGGGGGCGAGCTTATGCTGCTGCTTCCTGCTGATAGCTGAGTTCACACAGAAAACGACACGAGGATCGAGAAAAGTACAGGCTATGCGATGCACAACATAAAATGCAGAAAGACGCCGAACTTTTGAATGGACATTTTCGGTATAAAGTTTTACAGGATCAGGCCCGGATCCAGACCGGTTTGGACCGATGCAGCTGCATCGGTCAATTTTTTTTTTACGCATCGTTCGTCATGGTAAAAAAAAAAAAATCTTGAATAATCTCGAATAGCCGAACGTGTCCCCGCGAACACAGCTTTTCGGTGGTTTTCATGTCAACCTATAGTCCGTAAATGATACGGATTTTTCCAAGTTTCAGAGTCATACGGACGTACAAATAAAGTCGGATATTCAGGGTTTGGTCTGTAATAAACTATTTCTGCAGCGCGGCTCCACTTTGAAACCATGAACTATTGAAGCAATGCTTCGATCCAGTAGCTCGTTGGTTCTTTAATTCACTGCTCTTCAGAAACGGCAAGCCGCTTCTTAACCCCTCGCAAAGCCATTAAAATATCGTCAGTCACTTTTGTGTGGATTAAAGTCACTAACTGGGACTCTTGTCTTGTTGCTGTCAAGAAACGAGAATCGTCCTCCGTTCCATTCACACAGCTCGAAACGCTGCACGGCTGAGACAGAGTCCGGTCGGAATTAATAACTTCAAAATGAATCGCCGCTTTAAATAAAATGACACCTCTTTCCAAATATAATACAGACAAGAAACAACAATCGACTAAAAGGTTTTTTTTTTCCTCCCAAAACGAAACGTGCTGTATTTTCTTTTCAAATTACATCCTGAAGTGAAGCACAGCAGCTCTAAGCTCAGCTCAGATATATGGAAACACATTCACGCCAATAATGTCTGAAAGGAAATGCTTTTGACAAAAACTACAGATTTTGTTTATTCCTATTTATGTCCAGAGATCAAGGATTCACCATGTAGAGTTCATTATGTACAAAGTTTAAGGATCCAGTGACCAAATTCATATTTATTTACTTTAAGACTCAATAAAATGTTCAATTTCAATTCAATTTAATCGGCTTAGAAAGTGCCAAATCACAACAAAATCTAAATATACTAAAACAAATACATCACAATTGTACACATATCAAATTGTGGTATGTGTACAATTGTGACGTATTTGTTTTAGTACATTTAGTCATGGACATGAATATTGTTATTTTGATATGAAACAGGATAACAAATGACCTGACAGTGGTTTTATATTTGATTTCATTAGTGTGTTTCAGTTGAAATTTACATTTTCAAATTTATGCAATGTTCATTTACATTTTCAAATAAAACTGCTTTTAAGCGGCTTTTGAATTCATTTTTGGGTTTCACATATACCATGTGATTAATCATGATTAATCACAGAAAGTCATTGAGTTAATGCGATTAAGATTTTTTATGTTTGTCCACCCCTAATATATATATATATATATATATATAGAGAGAGAGAGAGAGATTTCAGTTGATTCCATTTGCTCAAAGTGACATCAGTGAAATCACCTGCTGGAGTCAGTGGCTGCAAAGAAAACCTGCACCCTCTTGGCCCTTTCTGGAACAAGTTGCCCACCCCTGTCCTAAAGCATCGGCCCCATGTTGCTCCTCCCTGACCTGGCCCAGCAGTTTGTGGTCAAAGTCCATGCATCTGATGTGGGAGTTGGTGCCATCCTCTCTCAAATGAATCCCTCGGATAAATGGTGGCATCCTTGTGCATTTTTGTCCAGGAAACTCACCGCAGCTAAACATAATTACTGCATTGGAGACCGCGAACTGCTAGCCATTAAGGTGGCCTTGGAGGAGTGGAGCAACTAGCTGGAGGAGGCACAAATGCCAGTTTTGGTTTACACAGACCATAAGAACCTGGCATATTTGCGGTCCGCAAAACGTTTAAATGCTGGATGGGCTATCTTTTTTAGCCATTTTGATTTTGTTCTTTCTTATCGTCCTGGGTCTAAAAATGGCAAACTGGATGCCCTGCCCTCCGATCCTGGGATGATTTTGCCAGAATCCTGTTTCATGTCTACCATTTCCTGAGAAAAAGAATTAAAAGTTTGTAGCAAGATGAAGTCCCGATTGAAAAGACATTCCTGCTAGTTTGGCGAAAGGGGATTTCCCCTTTGGCTGACCTGGTAGAGTTCTGGTCTTTAGTTCGAGCAGTCCGAGGTTTGATCCCACCGCCATCCCGGCCACAAAGGTCCTGCAGTCACAATTGGCATTGTCGGCAGGATGTGGGGTAGTCACAGAACATGCTTAAATGCACCTGTGACTTCGGGACAAAGTCAAAAATGGTGGGGAGATATGTAGCAAGATGAAGTTTGGATTGAAAAAATGTTCCTGCTAGCTTGGCTAACAGGGAATTCCCCTTTGGCTGACCTGGTAGAATTCTGGTCTTTAGTTCGAGCAGTCCGGGGTTCGATCCCACTGCCATCCCGGCCACAAAGGTCCTACAGTCACAAGCTAGATCCACCCTGGGTAGTGATCCTAGTCTGCCTGAGTGCCCCCAAGGTAAATTATTCGTAATAGCACCTCTGAGGAGAGATGTCATAAAATGGAGAAATGATAGCCGATTCGCGTGTCATCCGGGGATCAAAAAACAATCTCCATTCTTCAATGACGTTTTTGGTGGCCACGCTTATCTCTCAATGTCACTGCGTACGTGAAAGCGTGTCAAAACTGTGCTATGCACAAGTCCTCCAATCAGGTCCCGGCGGGTCTTCTTCACCGCTTACCGGTTCCTCCGCGTCCTTGGTCACATATTTTGGTGGACTTCGTGACTGGTCTGCCGCCTTCAAAAGGTAATACTGTGATTTCGAATGTTGTAGATAGGCTGTCCAAGATGGCACATTTCATTGCTCGACTGAAGATCCCCCCGCCAAGGAAACAACGGAGGTTATGTTGTCACATGTGTTTAAGTTGCATGGTTTACCTCACGATATGTCCAATTGGGAACCTCAATTTGTGTCACATTTTTGGGGGGAATTCTGCTGTCGTCTCAGGGCCTCATCCAGTCCTACCTCGGGTTACCACCCCGAAGCTAATGGTCAAACAGAGCGATTGAATCAATAATTGGAAAAGGGCCCCCAAATCCTGGCGTTGCAATAACCCGCTTCTTGGGCTTCACAGTTGCCGTGGATCAAATTGGCACATAATAGCTTACCCACCTCCTCCACCGGCTTCTCTTCATTTCACGTAGTTTATGGTCACCAACCATTCTTATTCTCTTCCACTGTCTCACGCACTTCTGTACCCGCCGCTCTAGGTTTATCATGCGGTGCCGGTAAACCTGGGAGTGGGCCCGGAGGGCTCTAATCCGCTCTTCAGTGACCTACAAAGCTGCAGCCGATCACAAGCGTTCTCCGGCTCCATCATATGCTATTGGTCAAAAAGTATGGCTTTCCACGCACCACCTGCCTTTACGGGGTATGCCAGGAAATTTGCTCCCAGGTTTGTCGGTCCCTTTCAAGTTTCCAAGGTGACTAATCCTGTGTCTCTCCGTCTCCCTCTTCCGAGGTCTCTTTGCATACATCCCACATTCCACATCATCCATGTGACGCCCGTTTGTTCCAGCCCTGTGTGCCCTCTGGCCGTTCCCCCACCGCCCGCCCAATCGTGGGTGGGGGGCCGGTCTTTACCATGTGGCATCTTGTGGCCTCTCGCCACCGGGGTTGGGGGGGGGTCCAGTACCTTGTTGATTGGGAGGGTTATGGCCCTGAGGAGCAGTCTTGGATTCTCTCCCGCTTCATTCTGGATTGGGACTTTCATTCGGCTCACCCTGGTTCCCCTGAGCTGTCGGGGTTGGCTCTAGGGGAGGGGAGTACTGTCAGGATTTGGGTTTCTGTGTCTGGAATAAAAAGAAAATACCTACATTAAATATTCTGTTGTATGATTACCCTGTAGAAAGAGTCTATGTATTTAAGTTCCTTGGTCTGTGGGTGGATGAAAGGCTTACATGGAAAGGTCATACAGGAAAATCTGTGGATAAGTGTGAAAAAGTGATTAACATTATTCGCAGTCTGGCTGGAAGTGAGTGGGCCACTGAAAGAGATACCTTAACAATGATCAATTGCGCCATGATAAGATCCATCTTAGATTATGGTTGTGTGATTTTTGGTTCAGCTACCGAATCTGTCCTCTTTAAGTTAAATCGGGTTCAGGCTAAGGCTTTGAGAATCTGTGCCTTCAAAACGACTCCTATTCCAGCTTTACTTATTGAAAAGAGGGAAACATCTTTGGAAATCAGGAGGAAAAAGCTGGGGTTCCATTACTGGGCTAAGCTATGTGGCACTAGCTGTAGCTCTGCCTCTAAGTGCCTTTTAGATAGTTCTTGGGAGTTTTCAGGTAATGGAAAGAAGACAATTTTTTTTTACATCATATGAAGCAGTTGGCGGGGGATTTTGGGTTGGAGCATGGGAAAGTGACTTGGTCTTTTTGGTCCTCTATCCCACCTTGGTTTCTCCCTGAGCCTGAGGTTCTGCTGTCTCTCCTTGAAGAAGGGAGAAATAGTCATTGTAATGATGTGAGGCTGCTTTTGAATGAATTTAGTGGACCCATTAAAATATTCACTGATGGCTCAAAAGATCCTGTTTCTGGGAAAACTGGGATTGGAGTTTTTGTTGCAGATGAGAAACTTTCTTCTCAGGTGAACTTTCATAGGGCAATGGAATGGATCGAGCATAATAAGCCTCAGTACAGTGTCATATGCTCAGACTCTGATGCTGCTTTGGTGACTCTTGCAGAGGCCACTTCTCAGGCCCAGCCTGATTTGATACTGGGGATCTTGTGTAGTCTTTTAAGAATTGAGAACTCAGGATGCCGTTTGTGTTGTATGTGGATGCTGGGTCACTTGGGAGTTGAGGGTAATGAAGTTGCTGACAGATTAGCTAAAGAGTCCTTGTCAAAAATAAACATAGATCTGAATGTACAAAATGGGTAAGGGAGACTGCTTTAGCATCTGCAATGAGAGGCTTGAAAATCAGCATGAGTGGGACCAGGAGCGGAAAGGCCGTCATTATTTTTCCTTGCAACCAACAGTAAAGTGTAAACAGTGGAAAGTACATTCGGGCGGAAAGACGAAGTGATTTTAATTCATCCGAGATCGGGGCATTATGGTTAAACAAGTAGTTTAAAACTAATAGGAAACCATGCGAATGGCTTGTGTGAGTGTGAGGAATTGGAGACTGTGTGTCAAGTGCTTTTTTCCTGCAAATTGTACTCTTGCGGTAGACATCAGTTGTTTGCAGATCTGTCTGATCTGTGGAGGGCAGCATTACGCCAGACGGTGTCCAGCCTGCCGAATTTCAGAAGAAGTAGAAGGTCTGTGTGGTGTGAAAAATAAATGATTTTCTTCACTTCTCCTTTCACCTCCCCTCCCTTTTCCTTTCCTTTCCTTTCTCTCTGGTCACGAGAGGTGGGCGATACTGGGAATTTTGGCATTTGATCCGATACCAAGTAAATACTGCTCTGTGTTGTGTGACGCAGCGCAGCGCTGCTCTTATGCCGCATTCATACCAGGTGCGATCAGACGCTACAAATTCACAGGGGTCGCGTGGCGACGGACGCGCCACCATCGCCCGGTGTGTCGCTCTGCTTTTTCTGCGAAAATTCGCCCCGGTGCGTCATCAAAGAGGAGGCGCTTCCATTCCGCTCGCCGGCTCCGGTTGTCAGTCAAGTTAACATGACGGCCCTTGATCAGCGAGTTGTTGTGGAAAACTGACAAACGTCATGAGACGTTCCCAATTCAGGGAGTATCATTATTTGCTGCAGGAGCTGCTTCTGGGTGACGGCCGCTTTCAGCGGTCCTTCCGCCTCTGCGGGACCCAGTTTGAGAACCTCCTGTCCTGTTCACGCACGCACATGTAAACAATTAAAAAAAGAAACTCTGCTGCCTGCTGTGGGGCTTCAGCTCACTCTTCCCCCAAAAACTCTGTCATAATTGTGTTTAGAAACCAGTCACCATTTGTTTTATTATACATCTGTGTAGTTAATTAAAAAATATTCTCCACAGACGATTTTCTCACGCAGGCACGTAAAAAAAAGAAAGAAAGAAACTCGGCTCCCCCTGCAGCCTCACAGCAGCTGTGGGGCTGCTGCTCGCTCCAAAAACTCTGTCATAATTGTGTTTAGAAACCAGTCACCATTTGCTTTATTATACATCTGTGTAGTTAATAAGTAAAATAATCTCCACGGACGATTCGCTCGCGCGCACACGTAAAAGAAAAAAAGAAGAGACTCCGCTGCTTGCTGCGGGGCTGCTCCTCGCTGTTTCCCAAAAAACTCTGTCATAATTGTGTTTAGAAACCAGTCACCATTTGTTTTATTATACATCTGTGTAGTTAATAAGTAAAATAATCTCGATGGACAATTCGCGCGCACGTAAAATAAAAATAAAAAGAAACTCCGCTCCCGCTGCTCCGGGGCTGCTGCTCGCGCCAAAAACTCTCATAATTGTGAAATCAAGGACAAAAGAGACATAAGTCCTGCTCACAGGCTGCTACCAGATACAGGACATGTTCACATCTTCAGTCAAACTCCAGACATCTCCACGTCACTACATATTCAGTCCCTGATTGGTCATTGCGGCGTGACAAGACGAAAAAGTTCAGATTTTTCAACTTGGGGAGGAGGGCAACACGACGTGATGCGACGCAATATTGTGCCAATCGCTCAAAATCGCTTCACTTGCGTCGCTTCATTCGTGTCCATCACGTTGCGCAGCATGACTTGGCGCCAAAACGCGTCGTTCCATGGAGATTACATGGCAACCTGTCGCTGCTGTCGCTCACGTCGCGCCTGGTGTGAATGCAGCATTACAGACAGAGAGTAGACTTTGATGAATCTGCATGTGCAGCAGTCACTGTGTGCGGGAGAGAAAAAAGCTTGAGTATTGATCTTTTTACACAAAGATCGTTCAATATCAATACCAGCATTGGTATCGATATTATATCGATATTAGGATCGTTCTGCCCACCTCTACTGGTCACCAGGTCTCTTTTGCTGAGAGAAGGCTGATCTGAGACAGAAGTGCTGACTCGTTGTGTCAGTAGCTGCCAGTGTACTGGCGTCAATACTGAAAGTTAACGGTTTAGCTTTAGCTGTAACTTCAGCTAATTTTTTTTTGGGGGGGGGGGTTAGGGTTCAAATCCCACCCCTGCCACATTTCTCCATGTAATGTGGAGTTGCATCAGGAAGGGCATCCAGCGTAAAACCTGTGCCAAATCAACATGCAGATCCACCTTGGATTTGCTGTGGCGACCCCGAGTGCAAACAAGGGAGCAGCCGAAGGGACTTACTTTAGGGGTTTATTGGTTTAGCTTTATAAAAGCTAACTTTTCAGTTAGTGGATTAACAGTTAAGCTGGGCAGACACTGTATGATATTTTCAATCGTACTTGGCTCCAGCTCAAACTGTGCGACAAAACTGCAGGGTGTAAAAGGTCAGAGCGCAGAATTTATGTTCTCAGACTGTACGGCCCAGTGCTCTGATGTGATCTGACTGCTCACATTGTACGTTCAAAAACAGAAAACAGAAGCTTTTTTTCTTTTTTCAAACTTTATTTACATTTCTTATTTTTACAAAAACTCTCGATGGGAGGCATCAGAGTTAAAAAAAAAAAATACAAGACTTTAAATGAGTTGAAGAATAATGGGGAAAAAAGAAACAGAAGCTGCTCTCCCAGAGATGATCACTGTTTATGCTCTCTCCGGTGTTTGCACAGGCACAGTGCGAGAGATGCTTATAGCGCTGCTTCAACAGCGTGGAACCCTCATGATGGCTGACCAGAATATCAAACAGGTTTGATTTTCATCCGACCATTAGAGGTGGGCGGATCAATCCTAATATCGATAATATCGATACTAATGCTGGTATTGATATTGAACGATCCTCATGTAAAAAGATCGATACTCAAGCTTTTTTTTCCCTCTCCCACACGCACTGACTGCTGCACACGCAGATTCATCAAAGTCTACTCTCTATCTGTAAGCGCAGCGCTGCGCTGTGTCACACAACACGGAGCAGCGCACCCTTGTATTGTGGTTTGTCAGCTCTCTACCTCAGGAGATTTTGTTTTAAGTTGTGTTGAGTGATTTTTTTTTTTTAAACAAAATGTTGATTGTGATAATAAAGTATTTTGTTGTCACGTACAATCTTTAGCAAAATTCTATCCTAGGTCTTTTGGATCCTTTGGATCTATGAAGCTTAAATATGAAAAAGTATTGGTATCGTTATCGATATCGGCGATACTGGGCCTGTATTTACTTGGTATCGGATCAATACCAAAATTCCCAGTATCGCCCACCTCTACCGACCATACGATTGCTGATCGGGAGGTGGTCGTGAGAGGTTAAATGCAACTCGTTACTCCATGTATAATACACGATGCAGGACGTGCCATTAAGCTGAAACTTGGCATGATCCAAAAAATTCTTGCACGAGTGAAAAATCGGCTGAAAAAGGGCCAAAACTCGCATAGTGTAAGCCCAGCTTTATTGAACATAACTTTTTGGTTAGCTGTGCCAACCACTGTGTAATGGATTAGTTACAGTCAGGAGGTGCTGAACATCTATGAGGTATTCTGAAATGGGACGTGCGCCTCATTTAAGTACTGGGTTAAAATATCCTATGAATTTTTTTTCTGCCAAATGTATTTGATTCATTATCAAAATGTAAACGGCGTGCACACTGCAGAAGCAGTGAAAGCAGCAAAGTACTGTCTGTCGTGCGCATCAGGCTGCGGGTCCCAGTCTGAGCACTGTGTGAGAGAGAGAGGAAAAAAAAAAAGGTCAGGCTTTTAATCATGGAAATGGCATAAAAACCCACAAGGAATACAGAGCTTCAACATACAGTGGACCCACACCGGAGGAAAAAACAACCGTGGCTAAATAGACAGACTAATCATACCACAGGTGCGAATGGCAGGTGTGAGGAATCAGAGGACGCAGGGCATGTGATGAACTAAAAAGACACAAGATGGCAGCAAATCACAGTACATACATGGGAGACTGAACATAACTAAAAGCAGCAGAGAAAAGACTGCAAAAATAGGGTAAAAATGCACTCCATAGAAATGATCACAAACACCAAAAGACAGTAGAACACAATAAAGAGACCTGAATACTGGGAAGAGTGACTGAACCAGAAGTGAAACCTGTCAGACGATGGGGGACCAATAAGGGAAGGGTACACATGCAGCAGACCTGAGGAGAATGGACCACGGTGACAAGCAGGAACGCACACGCCACACAATCACAAGACTCCATTTCATATGTACTCATCCAAGTCACACGACAGAGCACAGACATCCAGCACATGCACACACACAATCACAGACATGACAGCTGATGCAGACAGCAAGCAGAAGAGAATAAGAGAAAGAGAAGCACGCTTACCCATAAACACTCGCTGAAGCCTCACAGGGCAGGTGAGCACCAAGACAAGAAAAGGACATGGGGACACATGAACACCATTCCCCAAAATCCCCCCAACCAGGACAGGAACCTAACAGACTACGAATATCCGGTTTATATGATGACAGTTTAGGTGAGTTTTACTGTACATGGGACTGAACAATAAATTTACCTCGCAAAACTTTGACGATGATGTCGGCTTCCATCCCACACGGCTATCTTTATTTTCCCAAATTTTTCAACTGTTTGGATCTGAAGGGAATGTGTACATCTTAAAGCCCTTGTTCTGTCTATTTGTGCATCCAAATGCACAGCAACCCACCATTTTCAGTGACTAAATAAAGAAATAGCTGGATTTACATGCAGATAGTGTGCATGTGCATGCAGATAGAATGCTATTTTGAACCCAAGATGGCACCATGAGTCACGTGACCAATTTTTTCCGTCATGTCGCCACCACAGATATCTGTGGTCGTGACTCTATCAAGGCACACTACCCTCTCCTAGAGTGCCTTGATAGAGAGAGTGGCGACATGACGAGTCGAAGAAAATCTGTCACGTGACTCATGATGCCATCTTGGGTTCAAAGTATCATTGGCTATTAATGTGTCTGCATGTAAATCCAGCTCTTTTTTTATATATATATATTAGCTGAAAATAGCGGGTTGCTGTGCATTTGGATGCACGATTAGTCACAGCAAGGGCTTGAAGATGTATAGATTCCCTTCAGATCCGAACGGAAGAAAAATTTGGGAAAATAAAATCAGCCGTGTGGGATGGAAGCCAACATCATCATCAAAGCTTTGAGATTTATTGTTCAGTCCCATGTACAGAAAAACTCAACTAAACCATCATCGTATAAACCAGATATTCGTAGTCATCGGACAAAAAAGTCCCAAAGTTTTTGTACTGTGGATTTTTGCTCACATCGGATAAAATGTCAAGTCCGATTGCAATGTATTTCCATTAAACCCCTCGCATGTGGAACCGGAGTTTTTTTTTTTTTTAATGATTAAAAGTCAGATTGTTTGTTTTTTTTTCATGCCGTGCTCAGACATGGACCCGCAGCCTGGACGTGCACCTGTAGCGGCTGCACTCTGCACTGTGTTGTTATGACTCCGCCCATTCGCTTCCCTCGGGACGCAAACTCACAATCCTCGGCACGGGAGTCGGACTCTCTAACCAGAAGGCTAAAACCCAGGGCTCTGTCCTTGTGACCAGAGAATCCTTTTGAGCTGTTGGGAGTGAGGTTTACTAACTACATCTGCACAGTGACACCTGCTGGCCTCCGTTACACATCTGTTAAATCACAGCGCAAAAGGCTGTGATTTGACACTTTGCTGCCTTCACTCCTTCATCTCTCATCATATCTTAAGTTATTACAGTGCACATGCAGATTACATTTTGATAATGGATCAAATACATTTGGCAGAAAAAAAATTTCTGAGGAAATTTTGACATGGTCATTAAATGAGGCGCACGTCCCGATTCAGGATTCCCGTAGATGTTCAGCGCCTCCTGATTTAACTAATCTGTTACATACATTTTGCTCACATCAGATAAAATGTCCCATCCAAATGCAATGTATTTCCATTAAAAACCCCGAGCAGTCTGGACGTGCAGAGGAACAAATTAAAGTTCAGCTCTGACACTCGCCAATTTGAGGAAAGTGGGACCGGAGTCATTTTTGTGATTAAAAGTCAGACCGTTTATTTTTTCAAACCGTGTTCAGGCTGGGACCTGAAGCCTGATGTGTACCTGTTAAATCAGACACAAAAGGCTGTGAGTTGACACTTTTCTGCGTTTAATCCTTCGTCTCCCCTCATATTATAAGTTTTTACAGTGCGCAGCTGATAAATGGATCCAAAAAGTCTGCACATTTACAGCACAAAGTCAGTAAAAGAGGAAATTATACAGCTTATCTTTGATTTGGAGGTGATGATTGTAGAAAGAAAAGCTTGTTGAGGGTCAAATTAGTCCAGAATAAAGCCTAATCCAGAGACGGAGAACTTTAAAACTGTCACGCATGTCATTGCATGACATGGAGATACAGAGCAGCAGCTGCATAAATTAGGGTTTAAATTAATTAAATAAATCATCATGAATGATAAATTTATGTAAATTTGATAGCTTAACTATTTTTATATTTATTTTGATAATACCTGTACCTGGATGTGTTGCTGTATGTGATTAAATGATTTTTAAAAATGTTGAAAACATTAAAAGGTCCATTCAGTAGTTCAGCGCAGATGAACGCAAAAATGGCCGCATGTTCTGAGTTCACACCACCACTCTCCAATCAAGGCACTCTACCTCCTCCACACTGCTCAGCATGCCGCTCTTGTTGGAGCGACATCTCTGCTATTTTGGCATTGTGGGATAACTCGCCCACAGACTGAGCTCGCCGAACTACTTTCGCCACACTGCTCAGCGTGTCTCTTCCCAGATAGATCTCTTTCAGTGCAGCATCTTGTTCTGACTTTAACACAAAGTTAACACCCAAGTCTTTCATCGCCAACTGTAAATGGTAATCAAACCATTCCAATCATATATTTTTGAACTCTTCCACATCAAACTCCATCATGTCAATGTTTACAATGTGCTTGAGCGATAACAGGTGAAGTTGCTCATAAACTTTAAGTTTCTTAAATATTTATTACGGCCACTCTTCAATAATCTTTATAATTTTATTACTGGCAAAGTTTAGAATTAATTTAGATGAGATATACTTAGGAATACAGGAATTATCACAATTATCTGGGAACTAGTTTTTGCGCGTGAATTTATGAAGCACGTCGGCTGCGCGCGTGTACTAACACACAATACCCAGAAACTGGCTAGAAGTTCGGCCAAAACGAGAATGTCCACTTTTACCTTACCATAAGCTAAGCTAGTGGCGCTCGTGAGAGTGTGCTGCTCCTCCTCCTCCGCCTCCGCAGAAAAGGAGGCGGGCCGCGGACGCCCAGCTGCGAGTTTCTCCATTTCATTGGCTGAGAGCGCTTTACACTGAGCGCATATGATTGGCTCACACAGATGTAAGACAGACTGGTTCCCGCCTCTTTTCTTTACTACTGTGCTCATTTTTATTACATATTTATTTTTTACCGCATAAAATTCTATTCACAATTTGTTTTATCTCAACTGTTAAATGTTTTTTTCACTTGCATTTCTCAGATCGGTGCAAATCCGTTTTGTTGTAAACTCCCTTTACTTGTTGAGTCTGTATTATGTTATTTAGGTCAGGCATCGATTTGGGCAGCCCCAATGCGCTGTTAGCTTCAGTCGCGTTAGCGTTAGAGGACCAGCGTGGTACCGACAACGCTGCATTTAAAATAGAATTCCTTCGTGAAGAAGGTGAGTTACCTATTTGCAGAGAATTTTCTGTTTTATCGGGGATGAATGGTGCGTGGGGTTGATAGTGATTCCTGCGGAGTGGGGATGTTTTAAGTTATTTGGCATTATTGGCTAAGGGCTAGCTAACTAGCCGCTATGGGGCCACATTAAAATACGAAATGGGGACTGATAATCACGAAATGGGGTAAAATGTAACGAAATGTAGCAGAGTGCCCCAGACTGACTCCATATAATATACGAATAATGTATGTTTATGAGTTCAATGAAACGAATATTTCATGAGGTGAAAGCTGGAACACCCGCCGTGTATTACTGACTATCGCGCGTGTGAGCGTGAGCGCACGTTTTATTTTCTGCTGTGTTGACAATAGTGACGAGTGTTAGAATCACAGCTCGCCTAGACGCTTGCGCTCAAATCGGTGGAATCTTTTAATGTCAAAATAAATGTTTGTATAATTAAGCCCCCGGTGTACAAGTGATAATTTGCGCTGGGAAACGTGACGATGCTGGAGTTTATTCTTTAAAAAAAGGGCAAAAACCAAAAATAAAAGGTATGTGGCGCGCGGCGCTGTCCGTGGTGCTGAAAGCTGTCACTGACAGAGACATGAGGCTCAAACAGCTCATTTTACAGTTATAATAAAACACAGTTTGTGTTTGAGGCATTTCTGATGCAATCACTAAACTTTTTGTCTGTATTTCACCCGCCAGAACAGCGCACTGCCTCCGAATTTATCTCTTTATGAATTCAAAGTAAACTAACGAAAAATGCATAATCTACGAAAGTTCAGTTTTAATCGTCTTTTCACAACACAACATTCTGCAAAATCTCTTTTTAATAAATATATACACACACACACACACACACACGTGTACTGTGCACCCAAACTGCGGGAAAAAAGCCACCAAAAAAAGCAGCGTGCAGGCTACTTCTCTCCCTCATCACTAGGGCTGCAGCTATCGATTATTTTAGTAATCGAGTATTCTATCGATTATTCTGCCGATTAATCGAGTAATCACATAAAAAGTACTATTGCATTTTTAACAACATCAACAGTCCAGGGCTCTCCCTAAGCAATGGCACAACGTCACTGCGTCATCACGGAGATTGTCAAATTTAGTCTATCCTTTTCTGTTTTCCTGGGGAATCATTTATTTTTTCACATCTTTACAAGTTTTGGATTTTTCCTGGTGTCAGGAGCTCAGCCAAAGTCTTGACATTTTGCTGAAATGGCGATGGGATGTGGCTTTCTGTTTTTTGTTTACCCTAACTTGTTAAATTTAACCATTTTAAGTTTTTTTTTTTTTTTTTTTTTTTTTAAGGGTGGTGAACTGGGTCCTTGCATGCCTTTTTTAATCCCTCTTTCTCTGTGATTCAGTCAATGCATTTCAGCTGGAGGCTGAACATACATGCCTTGCAGTCAGGTTTTTTAAAATTATTATTATTTTGAGTTACCGTGTTTGTGAAGCGTTGTGTGTTGCCCAAAAAAGCGAAAATTAAAAAGTGAACTGCTCAGTGCGTGTCTGAGCGAAACATAGAAGGAAGAGTGGACTTCTTCCAGAGACTGTCAGAGGTGGCCTGGACGGAGCTGTGAGGGCAGTGCTGAGCCGCTCACACCAGGCAGAGAGAGGCAGCCACCGGCTGCCTTGGGAAGAGCCACTCCCCGCAGAGAGCAGGCGGCAGACGAAACAGTGTTTTGTTTTATAAACAAACACACTGCTTCACTTTAAATGCGCAGTAAACTATTTCAGATGATCAGCCTGGACCATTTTTCTCATAAAAGGCTTTATTTTACTCTGTGTCGCGTTGGAAAGCTGTAGCTCTTGTGCTAATTTGATTAGCGTTTACACGGCTCATGCATGCTACTCTTCTACTGTTTGTTTTTCTTGAGACGTTACAGCGCCACACACAGGCCTGGCATATGTACTACAACGTTAAACAAAGCTTCGAGGCACAGAATTTGCCTTGAACATTTTTTGTAATCAAATTATTCGTGTTACTCGAATAATCGTTTCAGCCCTACTCATCACCCTTTCCACCTCTATCTCATACAACCCATAAACATAAAAATGTGAATGGCGGATCTCCAAATTTGAATTTGACGAATTCAGACAGACCCAAATATTGCACATTTTGCATAATATTAAGCCAGTGCTGGCGCCATGAAGTAAATTAAATGCATGTCTTACCTTCAGAAGAGTTGCAAGCGGTGAGTGTTGTTGCTGAACCTCCTAAGAACAGTGTCCTTCCACTCAGTTGTGCACTTTCTTGTCAAGTCCCTCTCAAACGCCAGCTGCACCAATTGGGCCTTTCTCTTGTGGAGCATTACTTGTCTGTGGTCTGAAAAAATGTTTCTCAGAGTGGAGAATGAGTTCTCACACATGGCTGTGGTGGCTCCAAATGTTAAGACATGTTTAAATGCAGTCAGTACACTGGGCATCGTGCTGAGATGTGTGTGGCACTTTGAGAGGATGTGCTGCACAGTCCAGTTCCCCTCAATTGGCTGCAATTGTTTTTGCAAGCTGAAAAACTGTTTAGCAACCTCATACTCAATCTCAACAATAGGTGATTGCGTCAAATCCATGATGTGCTTCACAGCCTTCACGTCCAGCAATTTGACACACTCTGGGTTCAGTGCAACAAGTGCACAGGAAAACTCGGAATTGCGCTCACTGAACCTGTGGTCATTTTCTCCGAGCACTGCATCAATTGTGCTGTAGTACAATCTCTTCAGGTCCATTTTGTCATCAACATCCTTTTGTCCTGTGGTTCCCACAATTACAAACTCATCCATATAAGACCTGTGTGCACCAAGTTGGCAATGAAGGAGAAGCTGGGCTTAGTCATTTCGTGCAGCAAATCCACAGCCTCCATCCGTACCTCTGTGCCAAAGGCCAATAGAGTTTCAGCCTCAGTCAGTAGGGATGTCAGGTCGTTAATTTAGGATGACTGACACAGTGGCAAGATGTCCTGTCCATCTCTGCTCCAGCAGATGTTTAAAGTGCGCACCCTCATAGTGCACAGCAACTGTTGTTTTTTTGCAGAATTTATAAAGGGCATTACACACATGAAAAAAAATCCACTACAGCTGTACATAAGGTATGTCACGACCGAGCTTCTGTTGTAGGAGCTTCTGGACACCACCATGTTTCCCAGACATCAGCGCAGCTCCATCAAATACCTGGCTCAGAACCTTTGATGTGTCCAGTCCAGCTCCATTTAGCTCCACCAAAACAGTGTTTAAGTGGGGTTGCGTATCGAGAACCGGTTCTTTTCGGGTATTAAGAATTGATTCGATCCACTGACACCAATAGCCTTTTTGCTAAATGATTCCTTTATCGGTCCTTCAGAGCAGCCGTTGTTTTTGACTGTGTTTGTCAGGAAAATGATCATTTCTCTTAACCACTCTTAAAGCCATTAATATATGTCAATCGTGAGTCACTTTTGTGTGGATTAAAGTCACTAACTAGGACTCTTGTTGCAGTCAAGAAATGAGAATCGTCCTCTGTTCCGTTGGCGCAGCTCCAAACACTGCACGGCTCTCTGCCAAGACAGAGTCTGGTCGGAATTAATAACTTCAAAACCAATTGCCGCTTTAAATAAAATCCACTAAAACATTTTTTTCCTCCCAAAATGAGACGTCCTGCATTCTTTATGAATTACATCCTGACGTGCAGCACAGACAGCTGCAAGAGCTCATCTCAGATGTATGAGTGACATTCATGCCAATAATGTCTGAAAGGAAATGCTTTTGACAAAAACTACAGATTTTGTTTATTTCTATTTATGTCCAGAGATCAAGTATCCACCATGTAGAGTTTATTATGTCCAGAGTTTAAGGATCCAGTGACCAATTTCATATTTATTTACTTCAAGACAATAAAATGTTGTTGATATACAAAACCTGTAAAGCCTACTTTTAGTACACAGAAAATTCACAAGCGGTATCGATAAGAGAATCGATAAGGAATCGGATCGATAAGCGGAATCAATAATGGTATCGATATCGATAAAATCTTATCAATACTCACCCCTACTGTTAAGGTCTGTGCGTCACCCTTATCAGCGGTTGCTATGGTTAGCAGACGCTCGGTGACCTCATATGACTCATTTACAAATCTGATGAAAATCACTATATTCTCACATCCTGTGGGGTCACGGGTTCCATCTACTTTCAAAGTGTAGTAGGAGTCTCCCACCTCTACTATAGCCTTAGTCACCACATTGCTCAGTCGACTTATGAGTTCATTTTGCATGTTGTGACAGGTGTATGTGGCGGTGCGTGGGATTGTTTTCACAACAGCTGCCAATTCTGGGTCCTTTTTAATTGTATAGTCCAGTAATGAGAGAAAAAGGCCGCTCCCTCCCTCTGACATGTTGTCAAAAGCATCTATCTTCCCTCTTAAAGGCAGTTGGTTTTCTGTCAGAAATCCCACAATATCAACAAGTGAGGAGACATCGTACCTGTTTTTTCATAATTGGTCTGCATTTACAAGTGTTGAAATCTCCTTTCCAGCATCAATGCACCTCTCCCGCTCCTTCCACAGTGCATAGCAAGAGAGATGTTCCTTTGAAGATTTGTTTTTGTGAAATCCCCAGTCTTTCTCCATTGCATTTTTTCAGTTATGGAAACCCACATTCACGAAAGCATCAGTTTTATGAGACCGGCTGCAGTGGCCGCTAAACTGCCAGCAACAAAAACAAAATGCTGCATTGGCTTTGACGTTGTACCCGAGCCAGTCTCTGTTGTGATACCAAGCAGCGACAAATGAATGTTTCCTTGCGTAGGGACTCCTTTGGTGGAGCGGACTTTGGAAATCACAAGTGGATGACTGTTCAGGTTTTTTTCTCAGTGAAGCTGGTACGGTTTGTTTTTATTTTACTTTGACAGTCTGTCTTGACATGAGACTGTTCTGTAACAGAGCAGCATGCACCCCACTCGCGCATTGTGCACACACACTAAGTTAGTGTACAGTGCAAAACAGCAGCTTTTACTGTGGCTGCATCAAAATGAACAGTTATCACTTAAAAACGAGTCATCATAACACTATCACAGTTATGCAAACTTTGTAATTAGTCTGTGGTTCCATTTTTAACGTTAGCAGCATTCACGTGTGCGCTGAGATGTTTTCCTCTAAGAAACGCTGTCGGAAACATTCGGAAATGTTATGATTTCAGTGCAACATGTCCTTCAAAACATAGAAGAAAGGAAATAAATCACGCTGCTATCCAGCCCCAAAATGTCAGTGTGTCTCAGTACATGAAGAATTTCGTTCTGCCGTTTTCTTCATAAAAGCCTCTCTGTTCACTGTCACAGAGGCTGCAGCATCATTCTTGGCCTCTGATCTGATCGATCCCACAGTAGACAGCATTGATCAAGTTGATTGCGCCTCTACCTCCGTACGATCGTGCTGGTGTGCCTCCTCCCCAGATGGCATGGTGATCGGTCCGCTGGCATGGGCTGTTGTCCCTGCCAAGACAAAACAAAAAAGCATAGATTGTCCTCTGTAGGGATGGGTATTGATAAGATTTTGTCGATACCATTATCGATTCCGCTTTTTGATCCGATTCCCTTATCGATACCTCTTGTGAATTTTCTGTGTACTAAAAGTATGCTTTACAGGTTTTCTATGTCAACAACATTTTATTGAGTCTTAAAGTAAATAAATATGAATTTGGTCACTGGATCCTTAAACTTTGGACATAATAAACTCTACATGGTGGATACTTGATCTCTGGACATAAATAGAAATCTGTAGTTTTTGTCAAAGGCATTTCCTTTCAGACATTATTGGCATTAATGTCTTTCCATACGTTTCAGCTGAGCTCTTGCAGCTGGTTGTGCTACACATCAGGATGTAATTCATAAAGAACGCAGGACGTCTCATTTTGGGAGGAAAAAAAAAGGTTTTATTTGATTGTAGTTTGTCTGTATTACAGCGTTTGGAAAGAGGTGTCATTGGCACTTTGTTTTGAATAGGTATGGGTATTGATAAGATTTTATCTATCAATTCCGCTTATTGATCCGATTCCTTATCTATTCCCTTATTGTTACCTCTTGTGAATTTTCTGTGTACTAAAACTAGGCTTTACAGGTTTTCTTTGACAACAGTAGGGTTGAGCCGGATTCTCATTTCAGACGATAAAGCATAAATAAAGATAAAGCATTTTTGACGAGCGTGAGCATGATCCGAGTAAAACTCATCAATATCTGTGCGCGTGCTGAAGGAAAATCCTGATTGGCTAACTGACTGTCTTCACACTCTGTGATTGGCCAGTCACACACAGCGCCCGCCCCTCCCTCTGCAGTCTCTGCAGCTTCTCACACACACACACACACACACACACACACACACACACACACACACACACACACACACACACACACACACAGAGGATCTGCTCTCTCTCTGTGCTTGGCTTGACTTAAGCTCACATTTCTGTGTTAGTACTCCTTAATTTTTCTTCAGTTCGCCTCTGAACGCGGTGCTTTTGAGAACAATACAGTGAACAAGGCTGACATTATTTCCCTGTTTGCCATCACTGGATGTTTGCATGAATCACCAAGTTCACACAGATCATTTAAAACATAAACAGTCTTAGAACAACCTGTCTCACTCCCTCTCACTCAGTCACACACATGCACACATACACACGCAGACACCTTAATCAAAATGCCACAAATGTTAGGTAGTAAAAATAAAGAAATAATTGAAAAATGCACAGTTTGATCATAAAATTAAAATAATAACAATTATAAAACTAGAAGCACTCAAAGAGTGCAAACCTCCGCCAAGGCCATAGGGTCACTGACCCTAAAGAGATTCCCTCCTTGGCACAGTGATCTATTCAACAATTCAATGTTACAACCAAAACTATGATACATACACTTTTTTTCCTGTATATTTGACATCCTTGACCATGAAAACATACCACTAGAACTTGGAATCACTTTTATGTCTTTATTAGTTGAAACGTTATTGTATAAAACGATTTTTCGGTAATGGCGGTTTTCTTCTGGATCTAGCTCCATAACATTTGAAGCTACATCAAATCTGATGACACCTTACTGAATCAGTACAGATTCAGCTACAATTTGGTGTTAGTTGTGCATCTCTAGCTTCATTTGTCACCTCACACTGACACATTTTCTATTTTCCCTATATTTTTGAATATTCTGGACACCAGATCCGGAATCCGGATCCGATCATCACCAAACGTTGTTTGATAGAACATTTGACTATGTTACACCTTAATTTTTTTCAAGCCTTTCTGCCTTGGTTTTGTGGAGTTAGAAACTAGAATGTCAAAATTCCCCCTATCCTGCAATGGTGAAGAATCCTTTAAAAAATTCCTGGATCCGGATCGTGATCACCACTAAAATTTAATCACTTGTTCCTCTTGTCATTTCCAACCACTCCACAAAATTTCATCCAAATCCATTCAAAACTTTTTGAGTTATCCTGCTGACAGACAGACAAACAAACAAACGTGACCGAAAACATAACCTCCTTGGCGGAGTTGTGTTGAGTATGACAACTCTTGTTCATACATACTTAGCAGTTCATAATTTCCTAGTACATTGAATGTCAATTCTGAGGCTGTTCTGTTACTCATTCATACCCTTAAGAATATTCATGTTCTGAGTTTATATAAAACTTGTTCTGTAAAATAGTTTCTTCAGTATTGTGATCAAAAACATTGAATATCAATTTTGAGGCTATTCTGTTGTTCATTCGTACCCTTAAGAATATTCATGTTCTGAGTTCATAAAAAACTTGTTCTGTAAACAGTTGTATAAATGTAGCAACTTTTGATCAATCCATATCAATTACAGACTTAAAATAATGTATATATGTAAGCCCCACCCATTTCCGGTTAAACCACGTCCACAATCGGCTTAGACCCCGCCCACTCCGAGTACAGATACAGATAATTTAGATGGTTGAACAGATACAGGTAGTAGTGTACTTGCTCATCCCGAGTCAACATTTTAAATTCGTCACTGTATCCTTGATCTCTGGACATAAATAAAATCTGTAATTTTTGTCTAAAGCATTTCCTTTCAGACATTTTGGCATGAATGTCTCTCCATACCTCTGAGCTGAGCTCAGCCGGCTGCTGCACGTCAGTGCAGGACGTCTCATTTTGGGAGGAAAAAACATTTTGATCGATTGCAGTTTGTTTGTATTACAACATTTGGAAAGAGGTGTCATTTGATTTAAACAGTGTTTTGCTTTGAAGTTATTAATTCTGACTGGACTCCTATTGTTCTAACTTGATTCGGCAGAGAGCTGCGCAGCGTTTGGAGCTGTGAACAGAATGGAGGACAATTCTTGTTTCTTTGTCGCAATAAGACAGGATTCCCAGTTAGTGACTTTAATCTGCACAAAAGTGACTCACGATTGACATATTCAGGGATGAAAAACAAAAAAAGCTGAAACCCAAAATTACCCCCAACACCACCCGCACAAAAAATTTTGAATTCTAGAAGCTCTGAAATCCACTCTGGGCCTATTCCAGACAATAAACTGCAGTGAGTGCAGCATTCATTTTAGTGAGGGGAGAAAAACAACAACAAAAAACAACTTTCCTTATTCATTCTTTCCAGTAGTATTCTGCTCTTACTAGGATGCAGCAGTTTTCTAGCTTGGCAGATAGTTCTGGAGGAAATCACTAAAGAAATTAACAAATTGAAAATATGGTTTGACCAAAACAAACTGTCATTAAACTTAAAACAGGGATGAAGTGGAGATGTACGAGTCACCAGGTGTTCACAGGAAACAGTTATTTATTTCCATATTTATTTATTTATGTTCATTGTTAGTTGTTTTATCAGGTTCTTTTTGTCTCTCTCTAAAATTGTATTGTAGCTTTATTAGTTATTATTACTAATATGCATATATCGCAGACATGAATGAGCGAAGCTCATCAGCATCTCACCATATCATTTAGGTCCTCCAGAACCCCCGCCTTTTTAAGCATTTTCCTTATTTTGCCTTTCAGCTTCTGGAGGGGCTCTACTCCCCACCTTTTTAAGCATTTTTCTTTTTTGCTTTTCAGCTGACACCCCAATTACAGCCCTCTTATCCCCCTGCCACTTTAAGCATTTTTAAAATGTAGACGTAACTTAATATTCAAAGTTTGTAGCTAGTTGACAGTAGGGCTGCATAATATGGCCAAAGTATCATATCTAAATATTGTCATGTAAATGTCACTTATATACATGCTGTCCATATACTTGAGCCGCTTAGGTGGGTAGGGAGAGTTCCCATGGGATCAGAAAAGCTTTTCAACCTACCATCCCTGGTTCTCAAGACCAGGCACCTAAGTGGCTCTACTCTCTCTCTCTTTTTTTTTCTTTAAAGATATTTAGGTGTACCTTAGTACACACTAGTAGAGTTCCACCTTAGATTTGGAATGTATAATAGAAGATATACCTTACTGAATTTTCATATCAATATGATATACGATAGGACTATGATTTGACACAAAGTGCAGGAACAGTGAAAATTAAACATTCTTAAACAAAACAGTAATAATACCACACTCATTTTGCACTTATCATAAGGTTAGGATACAGTGCCCTTCAAAAGCACTGGAACACTTGGAATTTCACACATTTTAATTGGTTTATGCCATTTTAAATACAAGAAAAATAAAGAATAAAAATTTCTAAAATTATCTTCCTCAAACTCAAACTGAAAGCAAATCTCTAAAACTTGATAAAAACCTGTAAATAATAATCAGTTTTATTGACAGTTTTCTTTAGACAAGTCAGGGGTTGGAAATATAAGTGATAATAATGGTGACAAAGGTCAGTTTCAGTTTGTACAGGAGTCAAAAGTTAAAGTTGCTCCATTAATTTTGCTCCAGCTGTATTTGTGCTGAATTTGATGCTTGTATCACCATTTGAAGAATTGTTTCAGTTATCTGCTGCACTAATAAGCCAACAGGGCATGAACCAGCTGCTGTCTGTTATCTTAAACATGTGTATATAAGGCAACCTGAATTAAATGAGAAATACTGCTCTTAACAACCTGGACCTCATTTCTGGCATAAAATATAGTCGTTTACTCACCAATATAAGTTTGGTGTGATTAGAAGTCCATAGTTCAAATGACATGTTCACATCTAAGGCAAACATTTTTCTTCTTCTGATAAGGTGGATTAGAACTTTTTGTGGTACACAGCACAAACTATTGGACAGGAGGAACAGAAGCACTGCTTAATTGGTTCACACTTCAAAGTGGAATCGCGCTGCAGAAGCGGTTGATTACAGAGCCACTGCAGGGTCTGGAATCAACGTAGAGAAATGATCATTTTCCGGACAAACACCCTCAAAAACAACAGCTGCTCTGAAGGACCAATAAGGGAATTGTTGAGCAAAAACGACTACTGATTTCGGTGGATCGATGATAAGTGAAAAGAACCGGTTCTCGATACCCAACCCTAGTCCTCTGATCATCTGTCTTTGTGTAACATTTCCGTTTTGTCATGGTTGTGCCATCTGGATGTAATAAACGATAAAATAAAGAGCTAAAGTTTTTTATGTGAAATTTCCCGCAAAAGCGGGTTTGCATGCCATTAGATTCCCACCAAGTCTCCAGCTAGAACATCATGAGATAACACCACACTATAGCGGCACGAGATGGCAGTATAATGGCGTGGTGCCATTGTTCCATTGTCTGGGGAGAACCCTGCACTCGTTTGTGTCAGCCCTAGTCAGGTGATTTTTGTGATCAGGGTTGGTGTCTCCTGCTTGAGCATGTCTGTCCCAGCACAGGGACATTTTGGTATTGTCTCTCACTTTTGACTGGGCAGCCTGGGCAGCAGAGCAGCAGCTGATGATTAAATTGGCCTGTTTTTAGTTTTAACTCCACTTGGTCGTTGACTCTCTCTTTCTTTTGTGTGTTTTAAAGTCTTTCTACAAACATGTCGGAATTCCAGCAGCTGAGGGACATGTTGAAACTACAGCTAACACCTGGTCATGAAGGAATGATCACAGACCAGGAAGAAGAAAGGAGTCATTTAAAAGAAGAGAACAAAAGAGGTAAAGAGCTGGATGCTGTTTTTAATCCTCAAAATCTCTTCTACAGAACAGGGTTGTTCACTCATCTTTGTTTGTGTTAGCCCTCCTGGGTCTAAGGCCTTTTTTGGCCATTTCTCTCGCCTGGACTTTTTTTTTATTTATTTTTTTTTTTATGCTGTTATCACACCTTATGAGCCACAATCAAGTAGTATATACACTTTTTTCAGGACAAGCTGAATTTTCATAATATACACACTTTGTTCTATTTGCTTGAAGGTAGAAAAAGTTATAGAACAAGTAATGCCAAGGAAAAAATTCAGTGGAAAATAAATCTTACAAAGTTTTATTGGAAAAAAAACAACAAAAAAAACAAAAACACTAAACACCAATGAATAAGCAAAGTCATCTGAAATATGATCTTGGAGGTCGACTTGACCAATGTGCAAAATTTTGAATTTCTAGAATAATTAAAAAAAATAATTTAATAGAATAATAAAAAAAATATATATATACTGTGAGAAAAGTATCCGACCTTTTTATTATATGCAAAAAATATATGGATTTGATTCATATGTTTTTACGTCAGCCAAGCTTGAACCTTCGTGCGCATGCGTGAGTTTTTTCACGCCTGTCGGTTGCATCATTCGCCTGTGGGCAGGCTTTGAGTGAGCACTGGTCCACCCCTCTCGTCGTTTTTTCATTGCGAGGAAATGGCGGAATGATTTGGGTTTTGTTCCATCAGAATTTTTTCAGAAACTGTTAGAGGCAGGCAGCTGGAAACCATTCGAAAAATTTATCTGGCTTTTGGTGAAAATTTAACGGGCTTCACAGAGAACAAGGAATGTTACTACAGCTTTAAGGATGGCCCACAATGGCGCATGGCACGCCGCGCCCAAGCCGCCATCGAGAGGCAGAAACCACCACATCATTTCTAAACGGATGGCTGTGTGGAGCCGGGACCGTCGCATGCAATTTCTCTGGTTATCACAAGAGCTGGACATCAGCCATTTTCCAGCAGATTTCACTTTTAACAAGAGATTTTGTCATGGAAAGCCGCGCGGAGGCTTCGCGCGTCACGACGGATTCGCTGATTGAGCGAGACAAAGAACACCTCCGTTTTGGAGTGTTAGAGGACAAGTTGGGACATGCCTATCTCGGCTTTCAGTGGCTTACCAGTCGAGTGAGTATAAGAGAAATTGTGGAGAGCTGGGCACTCAAAAACTCGCAATGAAAAAACGACGAGAGGGGTGGACCAGTGCTCACTCAAAGCCTGCCCACAGGCGAATGACGCAACCGACAGGCGTGAAAAAACTCACGCATGCGCACGAAGGTTCAAGCTTGGCTGACGTAAAAATATATGAATCAAATCCATATATTTTTTGCATATAATAAAAAGGTTGGATACTTTTCTCACAGACTTCGTGTGTGTACACACACATACATACATACAGTGGTCCCTCGTTTATTGCGGGAGTTACGTTCTGAAAATAACCCACGATAAGCAAAATCCACGAAGTAGTCAGCGCTATTTTTTGCAATTATTATAGATGTTTTAAGGCTGTAAAACCCCTCACTACACATTTTATACACTTTTCGCAAACAAGCATTAACATTTGCATTAACATCTGCAGCTGCGGTCAACATCCGCATCAAAACAGCGAGCGTAGTCTCTGGACCTGTTGCCAGATTTGGCGCAGCTCCGCACAGCAGACAGGAGGGCGGTCTCCTGTCTGCGGTGTGAGTGTCCCGCTGCTGCATTTACTGAGCCCGCCGCACACTCAGTAAGCACATCGGAGCCAGTGAGAGCAATCGCGGTGATGCCGACCGGTGCCGCGACAGGCCCGCCAGATAAGGATGCAGAACACAATGCGCTGTTAAAAAAAAAAAAAGCATGCAAAATTGCTCTAAAAAAAAATCTGCGAAACTGTGAGGCCGCGAAAGGTGAACCGCGTTATAGTGAGGGACCACTATTTTTTTATTTTTTTTTCAATAAATAAAATCCTGACAGATTAGGTGTGGTGGTACTCAAAAAAAAAAAAAAAAAAAAAAGTTCAGCCACCAGGTACAGAGGGACATCATATAGAAAACATTTCCATGGTGTGGACTGCTGCTTGTTCAGTTTGTCCAAGCACAGGACACACTTCCACACCTAAATACCCCCATCCCCCGAGGTCAAAGGTGTGAAAAAGTGTGACAGACAGGAACAAAGGAGCTCCAAGTAAACTCCCAAAGTAAAACTACAATCTTAGCTTTTACAGTCAGTACACATACATTACACTATGTGTGTGCGCGTACTAGTGTAGAATCACTAAAATATGAGTTTCACTTAGTCTGTTCACATAACGAATGCATAGACGCGCATGTTCATATTGTTTACACTGCTGAGCAGGGGAAAACTGCATATTCTCCAATAGGAAAAAAACATACACTCAAAACAACATAATGCACTGCTGTTTATCACAATTTACTACAGATATAATAGCAGCAGCCGCAGGCAGCGTCGCAGCCTCACTCACTCAGTTTCCCTCTCGTCTTGCTCGGATGGTTAGCGAGGCTAAGAACATGGAGGGTGAGGAGGTTCTGGTTCCAAAGCCACATACCACGGCACCACTGTAGATGCATTTCGGTTTTAAGCCTAATGATAAGGGAGAGCCCAGTAACGTGGAGGAAGCGATATGTAAATTTTGGCATAAAAAGTGCCGGTCAAAAGTAGGGAATGGTATCGGGAACCGGTTCTTTTCGTGTATCGTTAAGGAATTATTCAATCCACCGACATCGGTAGGCTTTTTGCTTAACGTCAGGAAAATGATCATTTCTCTACATTGATTACAACTCTGCAGTGGGTCTGTAATCAACCATTTCTGCAGCGCAGCTTTGCTTTGAACATTGAACCAATGAAGCGGTGCTTCGATTTGCAGGTGCGACGCTAACGCGTTAGCATGTCTATGGTGTTTTCAATGTTAAATTTAGCATTAAGCTGTTCGCATCTCAGCACGTTGCTAGGGCAGTCACAATTATTACAATATTCGCCAGTCGCGATTATTTTTCATATTCGCAATTACCGTGAATGATTTATTTTATCCACAAAGCATAAAACAACTCTGAATCTGATATCATTGTGCTGCAGCCTCACTCACTCTGTTTCGCTCTCGTCTTAAGGCAGGACAATAATATGGAGGGTGAGGAGCGATCCGTCCTGCCGTTTGGATAAGACGGCCAATTAAAACAGTGCCCGTCTTCTTCAAAGCCGTCTAAAACGCAGAGTTTACCGAAGGAGCTGTGTGCGCGTGCGCGTGAAGTCAACAGGCAGCAGACTGCGAGGGAGGGAGATTCCTGAATGGAGGCACAACACGTTACAGTCTGAGAACCATCAGTGCACGTGAGACAGCGAGCGTGGAGCAGAGAGAGGATTTTAACCCGAGTGAACATGTTAACAAAACTAAAACGTGGAGCTGCCTTTACTTCTCTCTGAACTTTCTCTGCCGGTGTGATTCTGCCGTTACCGTCCTGTTCACACCATGTGTGTGTCGTATACTAAATTTATGAGATCATGAGATGAAATAAATGGTCAAATATCTTTAAAAACATATTTAAAAAATGAGAATATATGAATGAACTGAGCAAAAATTACACATACAGGAGTTTAAAAAAAAAAAAAACCTGATGTGGAGAAGCTGTGGTGATGTTCAGACGCACAGATCACAAAAAGCAGGTGAGAACTCTGAACTTTAACAGCTGTTATTTTCCAAAGGTATTTATTTGTTAAATCTTGAGCTTAATGTAGTGTTTAAGCACAAAACGTCACTGATGAGGAGAAACAATTTCAGAAATGCAACAGAAACAACTACGAATCAGAAAAAGTTGGGACTGTATGTAAAATGAAGATAAAAATTAAAATGTTGCACTATTCCAAGTTTCTCCACTCACAGAAGCCAAACGTTCTTCCAGAGTTGTGTAATTATACTACAATAGTAGAATATAAAGAAGGGAAAAAAGAAAAAAAAAACAATATATTCGTCAATCGCAATTATTTGTCTGACAATTAATCGTCTCCAGAAATTCCTAATCGTGACAGCCCTACACGTTGCTGTGCATTTGTTTTCTGTATAATAATTAATGGCTCACCGTTTGTCATAAGAGTTAAATGCATTACAAATTGTAATATTTTTAAATTTATTTTTACATTTATTTTTATTATATATTATTAATAATAATAGCAGCAACAACAGCAATAGTAATAAGAACTAATAATGCTACAATACAATTTTAGAGAAAGAGACAAAAAGAACCTAATAAAACACAACAGAAAAGATAAAACCAACTAACAATGAACATAAATAAATATAGAAATAAGTGTCTCTTACACCTCCACTTCATCCCTGTTTTATTTAAATTTAATGACAATTTGTTTCGGTCAAACCATATTTTCAATTTGTTAATTTCTTTAGTGATTTCCTCCAGAACTATCTGCCAAGCTAAAAGACTGCTGCATCCTAGTAAGAGCAGAATACTACTGGAAAGAATGAATAAGGAAAGTTGTGTTTTGTTGTTGTTTTTCTCCCCTCACTAAAATGAATGCTGCACTCACTGCAGTTTATTGTCTGGAATAGGCCCAGAGTGGATTTCAGAGCTTCTAGAATTCAAAATGTTTTGTGCGGGTGGTGTTGGGGGTAATTTTGGGTTTCAGCTTTTTTTTGTTTTTCATCCCTGAATATGTCAATCGTGAGTCACTTTTGTGCAGATTAAAGTCACTAACTGGGAATCCTGTCTTGTTGCGACAAAGAAACAAGAATCGTTCATTTCTTCAGTGATTTCCTCCAGAACTATCTGCCAAGCTAGAAAACTGCTGCATCCTAATAAGAGCAGAATACTACTGGAATGATTTTGAATAAGGAAAGTTGTTTTTTGTTTGTTTTGTTTGTTTGTTTTTTTTCCTCACTAAAATGGATGCTGCACTTAGTGCAGTTTATTGCCTTGAATAGCCCCAGATTGCATTTCAGAGCTTCTAAAATTTAAAAATGTTCATGCGGGTGGTATTGGGGGTAATTTTGGGTTTCAGCTTTTTTTTGTTTTTTCACCACTTTCATCCCTGAATATGTCAATCATGAGTCACTTTTGTGCGGCTTAAAGTCACTAACTGGGACTCCTGTCTTGTTGTGAGAAAGAAACGCGAATCGTCCTCCATTCTGTTCACACAGCTCCAAACATTGCGCGGCTGTCTGCCGAGTCAAGTTAGAACGATAAGAGTCCAGTCGGAATTAAAGCGAAACACTGTTTAAATCAAATGACACCACTTTCCGAACGTTGTAATACAAACAAACTGCAATAGATCAAAATGTTTTTTCCTCCCAAAATGAGACGTCCTGCGCTGACGTGCAACAGCCGGCTGAGCTCAGCTCAGAGGTATGGAGAGACATTCATGCCAAAATGTCTGAAAGGAAATGCTTAAATGACAAAAACTACATATTTTTATTTATGTCCACAGATCAAGGATCCAGTAACCAATTTAAAATGTTGTTGACATAGTAAACCTGTAAAGCCTACTTTTATTACACAGAAAATTCACAAGAGGTATTGATAAGGGAATCCATAAGGAATCAGATTGATAAGCGAAATCGATAATGGCATCGATATCGATAAAATCTTATCAATACTCATCCCTAGTCAAAAGCGCTAACACAACAAATTTGAAATGACATCTACAGACCCACCACCCACAGCAGTACGCCGAACTTTGAAAGACCACACCAGCACAATCGCCAGCTGGTCCAACAGCAGCTGGTGCATCCCGTCAACTGGCTCTTGACGAATGTGAGTTTGCTTCAATGCTTGCCCTGTTGCAGCAGATTGATCACAGTAAATCCTCTTAAGGAATGGAGAAGATACTAATGTCTGTCTATTTCTTGATGTTCAAAACATCATTAAATTGCTCTTTTTCATTAAAGTGTACAGTCCAGCACAGAATGTGTATCATTAAAGCTAATTATACTACGATAGTAGAATTAAAGAAGGAAAAAAGAGGAAAAAATAGACAGTCGCAATTATTTGTCTGACAATTAATCGTCTCCAGAAATTCCTCATCGTGACAGCCCTATCCACTTGGCCTGTTAGCATGAGTGGTGCTAGCAGCCATCTTCAGGTCAGGAAGCATCATAGGCTTAGAACTGATGCACATAACTGTAGTTACATCCACCACATCAAGCTAACATCTCTGTTTTTTTAACCTTGCAAATAAGAGTTTATAACACTAAACTGTACTATTTCAAATGTTTATACACAGCCCTTTTCATAAAGTCGAGCATACAACTGTACAAGATGTTATCTGGAATTTTCACATTTTATTTTCCACTAAAAAAAGAAGAAAGTTTGTGGAAGTCTACAACAGTGTGAAACTCACTGTTTGGTGCATGTAAGGTGTTTGTTACACAGGATGAGGCATAGATTTAGGCAGTGAGCCATCCAGCTGTCATTTGGATGTTCAAATTTAAAAAAAGACGGCTGATTAAAACAGTGGGCACCTTGTTCAAAGCCTTCTAAAATGCACAGGGGTGTGTGTGTGTGTGGAGTCATCTGGCTGCAGACTGTGAGGGAGGGAGCGGGAGGGACATTCCTGCATGGAGACATGAGACGTTACATTCTGCTGAGAGCAATCAGTGCACGTGAGACAGCGAACACGGAGCACAGAGAGAGGATTTTAACACGAGCGAACATGGTTTAAAAAAAACAAACCAAACCGGGGAGCTGCTTTTACTTCTCTCTCCGCTTTCTCTACCGGTGCGGTTCTGACGGTTCCGTCCTGTTCACCATGTGTGCATCATATACTGAATTTATGATAACATGATATGAAATAAACTTTCAAATATCCTTTTTAAAAATCCTTAAAAAATGAGAATATATTAAAGAACTGATCAAAAATTGATGTTCAGAGGCAGATCAGGTGAACTCTGAACTTTAACAGCTGTTATTTTCCAAAGGTATTTATTTGTTCTATCTTGAGCTTAATGTAGTGTTCAAGCACAAAATGTGACTGATGAAGCCAAATAAAGGATGACTTCATCACACTAAAATGAACTGGAGTCAGAATAAAAATACAAGCTGTTGATTTTATTTTATTTTTTTCAAAGTTATTAAGCTGCAGCTATGTTTTATTTATTTCAAAGTGAGTTACTGCTTATTAAAAAAAATATGGAGAGTCTAATCAACCTTCAGCTTATATCAAAATTTTGTTTAGAGGCTCCCATGTTGCCACTCATTAGAAGAGATGCAAAGAGGAGAAACATTTGCAAATGGCCACCTTAAATACCCTTTCTCATGATTGGATTCACCTGTGTAAGGAGGACAAGGGTCAGTGAGCTTACCAAAACAATTTTGTGTTGCAATAATTAGTGCTAAATAGATTCAAATCAATAAAATGTCAAGAGTGCCCAAATTTAGGCACCTGCCTAATTTTGTTTAAATAATGATTGCACACTTTCTGTAAATACTGCAAACTTCATTTCACTTCTCAAATATCAGTGTGTTCGTCTGCTATATAATATATTTAACTGAAATGTCTGATCCAAACAACCAAAGATTTATAAAGGAAAATTATCAGGGGTGCCCAAACTTTTGTATACAACTGCAACTTTGAAAAATAACATAAAAATCAGCAGCTTGTACATAAAAATCAGCAGCTTGTATTTTTAATCTGACTCTAGTTAATTCCCTGTTTTTCTCCTCCTCCAGTCAAATTTTGTGCTTGAACATGCGCATTATCTAAAATAAATACCTTTCAAAAATAACAGCTTATTAAAGTTCAGTTTTTTCAGAGCTGCTTTATGTGATTTCTTCTTCTGAACATCACTGCAGAGTTTCTCCATATCAGGTTTTTTTTTTTTTTTAACCACACGTGTGGATTTTTTCCATTCATTCCTATATTCTCACTTTTAAAGGAATTTTGACCATATATTTCATCTCATAAATTCAGTATAACTGTCACCAACACATGCACACGGTGTGAACAGGATGTACCATCAGAACTGTCCCGGCAGAAATAAAGGCAGTTCCAGTTTTGGTTATTTTCTTAATGTGTTGCTCTGTGCGCATCCTCTCACACTGCACTTACTGAAGCGGCTCATGCGCACCACCCCCCCCCCCCCCGCAGCAAGCTGACTCTCACACACAGACAACTCCAGCTGTCGGACCCAGTCCTAATTTCAGACGGCTTTAAACAAGCTGTGCACTGTTCTTTCAACCGTCTTTTTAGAAAATTGACCGCCCAAATGACAGCTGGACGGCTCGCTGCCTAAAACCCTGACTATAAAGCTCTTTGACCATATTTATCAAAATATTAAAAAGTGCTGTAGAAATGAAGTCCATCGGCACTGTGATTGAGATCAGCAACATAAATATACATTAATTAAAATACTTGGCTCATATATTTTGTTTACTTGTAAATGTAAATGGACTGCATTTATATAGCGCTTGTCCATCTACATCAGAAGCTCAAAGCGTTTACATTGGACAATCTTCAAGTTGTGCCACCATCTTGAAACCGAGACTTCCGGTTAGGGAGCCTCTCGCTTGAGTGTTTGTTGTCATTACAAACAGCAGCTTGTTATGACGCCTCAAGGAGCGGCTGACCAATTGAAGCTTGATGCTGGTTAAATGATGTCTCTGAAAGTCGACGTAAGTCCAGATTTCATGTTTCGTTTTGGCTTTGGTGTCCTTTGTTAGTGCCGTGTGACTGGGGCTTTACATTCATTGCTATGAAAGTTCAACGTGCAAAACACCAAAATTCTGTGCGCAATGAACATGTTTCAATATTATTTTATTTCTTTGTGCGACTGACATCGTTACTCAAGCATTCAAAAGGCGATTCCTACCTCCACACAACTCCAACTACACATGAGAAAGTTTGACAGTTCTTGTTGTTCAGTGAAACTGTGTCTCCCTAACCTGAGAGTTGTGATGTCATCACGCATGTGCATATGCGCTGCACAAGCGGCAACTTGCGGTAGCGTAGGAGGTGTGCTTTCATGTGCTATTGTATCAGTTGCATTTTGTTTTGTTTTTTCTTAAATTTGGATGTGTGTTTTATGTACAAATTATACAATTAGTATTACTACGGTTTTATTTATTATGAAGGATTTTAACTTTTGATGTGTGCTTTTATGTACTATTTGTACAAACATTTTATCACACAATAAAATGTTATGTTATGCTTCACATTCACACAGACACACTCACACACCGATGTCAGGAAGGCGCTCACTACACATCGGAAGCAACAAGGGAATTAAGGGCTTTGCCCAAGGGCCTTCAGTGTTTTTTTTTTCCGGTCGGGCTGAGTTTCAGACTGAGGATCCTCTGGTCCGAAGCCCAATGCTTAGCCACAAGACCATCACCTCCCCATCTTGTATACTTTAGTATGTGTGAAATGTAAAGAAAATTTCCTGTTGTACATTTCCATTTTATCTGTTCCATCAGTGCAATAACTTATTGTTAATTTGTTTCTTTGCAGACATGCAGCCATTGGTGGCGATTAAAGAAGAAACTCTCCCTGGACACCAGGAGTGGAATCTGAGTGTTGACCAGAAGGACATTAAAGAAGAAGAGAAGCTGTGGATAAGTCAGCAGGGAGAGCAGCTTCAGCAGCTGGAGGAGGCAGATCTCACCAAGTTTGGTTTTACTGCCGTCCCTGTGAAGAGTGAAAATGATGATGAAAAACCAGAGTCATCACAGCTTCATCAAAGCCGAAGTGATGAGAGCACAGAGGCTGAGCCTGTAGCCAGCAGCTCATCTGTACACAGAACACTGACAGCAGAAGCTGATGGAGAGGATGATGGAGGACCACAACCAGCCAGCAACTCAGGTCCAAACAGTCATTTACAACCAGATACCAGTGGCAGGAGTTCAGACAGTTCTGGAACTGAGACTGATGACAGCTGTGACTGGAAACGCACAAGAGAACTTCAGTCAAGTTTTAATTGTAGAAAAAATACAACTATTGTTTCTTTAAGCAATTGCAACATTGCTGAAAAGCTTTTTATTTGCGCTGAAGCATCTGGAACCACGAACAACTCAGAGCTACACAAGGAGAGGCAAGCAAGTGGAAAACCATTTAGCTGTTCTGATCAGAGTAAAAGACAGAAACAGAAGGTGAACAAGCACATGATAATTCAGACAGGACAAAAACAGTTTGGCTGTTCTGAATGTGGTCGTAGATTTGGACATAAGAGCAGTGTGAACAAACACGTGATAATTCATACAGGTCAAAAAGAATTTGGCTGTTCTGAATGTGGTCGAAGATTTGGAAGAAGGAGCTACCTGAATGAACACATGAAAATTCATACAGGACAAAAACAATTTGGGTGTTCTGAATGTGGTCGACGGTTTAGACGAAAGAGCAGTCTCAATGAACACATGAGAATTCATACAGGACAAAAACAGTTTGGCTGTTCTGAATGTGGTCGACAATTTAGCCGAAAGAGAAGTCTCAAAGAACACATGATAATTCATACAGGACAAACACAATTTGGCTGTTCTGAATGTGGGCGAAGATTTGGTCAGAAGAGCAGCCTGAACAGACACATGATAGTTCATACAGGACAAAAACAATTTGGCTGTTCTGAATGTGGCCGAACGTTTACACAAAAGAGCAGTCTGAACACACACATGATAATTCATACAGGACAAAAACCATTTGGCTGTTCTGAATGTGGTCAAAGATTTAGACAAAAGGGCAACTTAGATAAACACATGATAATTCATACAGGACAAAAACAATTTGGCTGTTCTGAATGTGGTCGAAGATTTGCACAAAGGAGCTATCTGAACGAACACATGAAAATTCATACAGGACAAAAACCGTTTGGCTGTTCTGAATGTGATCAAAGATTTGGACTAAAGAGCAGCCTAAACAGACACATGATAATTCATACAGGACAAAAGCAGTTTGGCTGTTCTGAATGTGGTCGAAGATTTGGTCAAAAGAGCAGCCTGAAAAAACACATGATAATTCACACAGGACAAAAACAGTTTGGCTGTTCTGAATGTGGTCAAAGATTTGGTCAAAACAGCAGCCTGAATGAACACATGAGAATTCACACAGGACAAAAACAATTTGGCTGTTCTGAATGTGGCCGAAGATTTCGACGAAGGAGCGACCTAAACAGACACATTCACATTCATAATAAGTATTGTACAGTACTTAAACAGTTCTGAAGAAGAACTCGTGAAAAAGGTAGCACAACATCATAAGACCTTATCTGAACAGACCTCAGTCATCAAACTGAAAAAAAAAAAACTTTAGCGGAGAGCTCTTACAAGAGAAAGAAAGCAACAATCTGACGCCTGCAACAAAACTCGCGAGACAGACCAGAGAACAGTATAGCAAAAGAGAACAAAATGTCAGGTGGAGCGATGGAGATGGCACAAAGGGGCTGAATGATTCCAAGAAGAACTGGAAAAGGAATACATAGACAAAGATTGATCAATGCAGTGGCTTAAAAATGGAGAACTTGGTTTCATGGAGAAAGAATTCTAATTGCAAATCATTTATGGAAATTGTGGATGCATTAGGATTTCAGCAACGCATTTGGGGCTCGACGCACATTTGTGGAAATACCCTGGATTTGGTTCTTGCATGTGGTATTCCTCTCACGAATATTGACATCATGCCTCTTGCTTCTGTCGTCTCTGATCACTCACTTACTGGGTTTACAGTTTCACTGCTGTGTTTAGTGGAACAACAACCTTATTTATCACTACGGCGACGCTTGACATTTGGCAAATGGCCAATCAGTAGAGTCTTGTGGATAGTTTAAACTCGGCACTCAAAACTACACTCAACATGATTGCACCAACTTTGTTAAAGCCACCCCCACCCCCCCACCCCCACAAAAAAAAACAAAACAAATCACAGTCACCTTGGTTCAATGATTACTTGCCTGACCTCAAGCATAAGGCTAGAGGTCTAGAACGGAAATGGCGTGGTTCTAAATTAGAAGTTTTCCACCTTGCGTGGTGTGATGCTATCTTAGACAATAAGCATGCACTTCTGGTTACAAAGTGGACCTATTACTCTGATTTGATCAACAAAAACAAGCATAACTCAGAGTTCTTGTTCAACACGGTGGCAACACGTATTCATGGACAACCACCTGCAGTTCGCTCTCCATTTACAGCGCAAGATTTTCTGGATTACTTCGAGAAGAAAATAGAAGACATTAGATTAAACATATCCCAGCATGCCTTAACTCAGACACCCCACTTCGCTATTGATGTGGGTGCCATTACTGAGGTATTACCTAGATTTACAGAATTTGATAGTATCTCACTAGGCGTGCTGACGAAACTCGTAACATCTACAAAAAGCACAACCTGCTTATTTGATCGTATACCAACAAAACTTTAAGGACCTGTGACCCACTCTTGGGCTTACTGTGCTGGAAATTATTAATCTCTCATTAACTTCTGGATCTGTTCCTAGATGTTTCAAATCTGCAGTGATTAAGCCATTACTTAAGAAATCTAATCTTGATCTTTGTGTATTGAAAAACTCAGTTGATATCACATCTATCATTTTGCTCCAAAATTCTGAGAAAAGTGGTTTCACAGCAGCTCATGAACTACCTTATAGAGAATAATCTGTTTGAGCCACTGCAGTCTACTTTTAGAAAATATTCCACAGAGACAGCTCTCACTGAAGTGGTGAATGATCTTCTGCTTGCATTGGATTTGGACTACAGTTCTGGTGTTGTTAGATCTCGTGTATCATCATATTCTACTTGATAGGCTGGAGGCTGGTGTTTTGTACAATAACACTACCTCTGACCTTAGTGACATGAAATTTGGGGTTCCACAGGGGTCTGTCTTAGGCCCCCTGCTTTTCTCCCTTTATATAGCACCCCTTAGACACATATTGTGGCGTTTTGTGGATACCTTTCACTGCTATGCTGATGATACTCAGTTATACATGCCGACACCTGCTGGTAATCTCATCCACATAAAATCCTTTAGGGCTGAAACGATTAATCGAGTAATTCGATTTCAAAAAATGTTTGAGGCAAATTTTGTGTTAAAGCTGTAGTACATATGCCAGGCCTGTAGGTAGCACTGTAACGCTCCCACAAAAAACCGAGAAGACGACCGTAGAGCATGCTCATAACTAATGTAAGCACTGATCAATGTAGTAGGCGATGCTACAAGTTTACAAAGCCACATGCTGAGTAAAATAAAGCCTTTTAAGAGAACGGGTCTGTGCTGATCATCTGAAACGGACTTATTATGCATTTAAAGTGAAGCAATGTGTTTATATATATATATATATATATATATATATATATATATATATATATATATATATATATATATATATATATATATATATATATATATATATATATTTAAATGTGGTTTGCTCCACTGGCTGCTCTCCACCTCCGCAGATGAAGCGAAAGGAAGTGCACTTTAAATTAATAATTTTTAACTATTCAAAAAAATGCCTATATTCAGATTTGATAAGAGTTTTTATCAACAGGCTGTAAAGTTAATTTATCAATGCAGCTGTTCTGGAAACACTGAAGTCCACAGCCTTTTTTCAAAGGCTTTGTAATTTGCCAAGTATCCACAGAAAACAAGGAATTTGACTTCGGTTTGAGCTGCTCTGTATGGAACATATAAATATACACTAAACACTGAATAAATCACAGTAATAAAAAGTGTAAATGAAATGTGCAATAAGAAAAAGAAAAAAAAATGTTCTGTCCACAGACTGAAGATTTCACAGAGCGCCTGGGCTTATGGTTTGGCAAAGCTCCAAAACTCTTAATAATGTGAAAAAATAAATAATTACCTGGGAAAACAGAGAGAGAGGGAACATCCTAAACTTAAAAATCTGCGTGATGGCACAGCGACATTGTGCCATTACTTAGGGAGAGCCCTGCCACTACTGATATTGTTTAAAAATACAAAAGTACTTTTTTATCCGATTACTCGATTAATCGATAGAATACTCTATTCCAAAAATATTCAATAGCTGCAGTCCTAAAATCCTTAGAAGATTGCCTTGCATCAGTGAGAAGCTGGATGTCTCGCAACTTCCTACTTTTAAACTAAGACTGATAAGAGATAAGACTGAAATGATGGTTCTTGGTCCAGTGAGACATCTGCATCAATTTGACTAGTTCACGCTTGGCCTAGGCTTGTGTGTCATACATCACACTGACAAAGTCAGGAACCTTGGGGTAACTTTTGATCCTATGTTGTCCTTTGACCGCCATATTAGAAATATTATGACTGCTTTTTTCCACCTGTGAGATATAGCAAAGATTCGTCCCATTCTCTCTATGGCAGATGCTGAGAGCCTGATTCATGGGTTTGTCTCATGTGGATTGGACTACTGCAATATTCTATTTTCTGGTTTACCGCAGTCCAGCATTAGGGGTCTCCAATTGGTTCAAAATGCTGCAGCCAGACGTTTGACACGAAGCAAAAACTTTGAGCACATTACACCCATTTTGGCATCTCTTCACTGGCTTCCTGTCACTGTGAGATCAGATTTTAAGGTTCTGCTACTAGCCTATAAAATTGTTCATGGACTGGCACCTCCCTACCTAGCCGACCTAATTCAACTCTACGTACCCTCCCAGGCTTTGTCTTCTCAGGGTGCAGGACTACTTGGTGTCCCTGGGGTGAATATAAAGTCTGCGGGTTACAGAGCTTTCTGTTATTGTGCCCCTGTTCTGTGGAATGATCTCCTTGCATCAATAAAAGTCAGATTCTGTAGAGACTTTCAAGGCCAGACTTAAGACGCACTTATTTTCCCTTTCGTATGGCTAGCATATTGGCATAGTCAATCAATCAATCATTTTTTTTTATATAGCGCCAAATCACAACAAACAGTTGCCCCAAGGCGCTTTATATTGTAAGGCAAGGCCATACAATAATTATGTAAAACCCCAACGGTCAAAACGACCCCCTGTGAGCAAGCACTTGGCTACAGTGGGAAGGAAAAACTCCCTTTTAACAGGAAGAAACCTCCAGCAGAACCAGGCTCAGGGAGGGGCAGTCTTCTGCTGGGACTGGTTGGGGCTGAGGGAGAGAACCAGGAAAAAGACATGCTGTGGAGGGGAGCAGAGATTGATCACTAATGATTAAATGCAGAGTGGTGCATACAGAGCAAAAAGAGAAAGAAACAGTGCATCATGGGAACCCCCCAGCAGTCTACGTCTATAGCAGCATAACTAAGGGATGGTTCAGGGTCACCTGATCAAGCCCCAACTATAAGCTTTAGCAAAAAGGAAAGTTTTAAGCCTAATCTTAAAAGTAGAGAGGGTGTCTGTCTCCCTGATCTGAATTGGGAGCTGGTTCCACAGGAGAGGAGCCTGAAAGCTGAAGGCTCTGCCTCCCATTCTACTCTTACAAACCCTAGGAACTACAAGTAAGCCTGCAGTCTGAGAGCGAAGCGCTCTATTGGGGTGATATGGTACTACGAGGTCCCTAAGATAAGATGGGACCTGATTATTCAAAACCTTATAAGTAAGAAGAAGAATTTTAAATTCTATTCTAGAATTAACAGGAAGCCAATGAAGAGAGGCCAATATGGGTGAGATATGCTCTCTCCTTCCAGTCCCCGTCAGTACTCTAGCTGCAGCATTTTGAATTAACTGAAGGCTTTTTAGGGAACTTTTAGGACAACCTGATAATAATGAATTACAATAGTCCAGCCTAGAGGAAATAAATGCATGAATTAGTTTTTCAGCATCACTCTGAGACAAGACCTTTCTAATTTTAGAGATATTGCGTAAATGCAAAAAAGCAGTCCTACATATTTGTTTAATATGCGCTTTGAATGACATATCCTGATCAAAAATGACTCCAAGATTTCTCACAGTATTACTAGAGGTCAGGGTAATGCCATCCAGAGTAAGGATCTGGTTAGACACCATGTTTCTAAGATTTGTGGGGCCAAGTACAATAACTTCAGTTTTATCTGAGTTTAAAAGCAGGAAATTAGAGGTCATCCATGTCTTTATGTCTGTAAGACAATCCTGCAGTTTAGCTAATTGGTGTGTGTCCTCTGGCTTCATGGATAGATAAAGCTGGGTATCATCTGCGTAACAATGAAAATTTAAGCAATACCGTCTAATAATACTGCCTAAGGGAAGCATATATAAAGTGAATAAAATTGGTCCTAGCACAGAACCTTGTGGAACTCCATAATTAACTTTAGTCTGTGAAGAAGATTCCCCATTTACATGAACAAATTGTAATCTATTAGACAAATATGATTCAAACCACCGCAGCGCAGTGCCTTTAATACCTATGGCATGCTCTAATCTCTGTAATAAAATTTTATGGTCAACAGTATCAAAAGCAGCACTGAGGTCTAACAGAACAAGCACAGAGATGAGTCCACTGTCCGAGGCCATAAGAAGATCATTTGTAACCTTCACTAATGCTGTTTCTGTACTATGATGAATTCTAAAACCTGACTGAAACTCTTCAAATAGACCATTCCTCTGCAGATGATCAGTTAGCTGTTTTACAACTACCCTTTCAAGAATTTTTGAGAGAAAAGGAAGGTTGGAGATTGGCCTATAATTAGCTAAGATAGCTGGGTCAAGTGATGGCTTTTTAAGTAATGGTTTAATTACTGCCACCTTAAAAGCCTGTGGTACATAGCCAACTAACAAAGATAGATTGATCATATTTAAGATCGAAGCATTAAATAATGGTAGGGCTTCCTTGAGCAGCCTGGTAGGAATGGGGTCTAATAAACATGTTGATGGTTTGGATGAAGTAACTAATGAAAATAACTCAGACAGAACAATCGGAGAGAAAGAGTCTAACCAAATACCGGCATCACTGAAAGCAGCCAAAGATAACGATACGTCTTTGGGATGGTTATGAGTAATTTTTTCTCTAATAGTTAAAATTTTGTTAGCAAAGAAAGTCATGAAGTCATTACTAGTTAAAGTTAATGGAATACTCAGCTCAATAGAGCTCTGACTCTTTGTCAGCCTGGCTACAGTGCTGAAAAGAAACCTGGGGTTGTTCTTATTTTCTTCAATTAGTGATGAGTAGAAAGATGTCCTAGCTTTACGGAGGGCTTTTTTATAGAGTAACAGACTCTTTTTCCAGGCTAAGTGAAGATCTTCTAAATTAGTGAGACGCCATTTCCTCTCCAACTTACGGGTTATCTGCTTTAAGCTACGAGTTTGTGAGTTATACCACGGAGTCAGACACTTCTGATTTAAAGCTCTCTTTTTCAGAGGAGCTACAGCATCCAAAGTTGTCTTCAATGAGGATGTAAAACTATTGATGAGATACTCTATCTCCCTTACAGAGTTTAGGTAGCTACTCTGCACTGTGTTGTTATATGGCATTAGAGAACATAAAGAAGGAATCATATCCTTAAACCTAGTTACAGCGCTTTCTGAAAGACTTCTAGTGTAATGAAACTTATTCCCTACTGCTGGGTAGTCCATCAGAGTAAATGTAAATGTTATTAAGAAATGATCAGACAGAAGGGAGTTTTCAGGGAATACTGTTAAGTCTTCTATTTCCATACCATAAGTCAGAACAAGATCTAAGATATGATTAAAGTGGTGGGTGGACTCATTTACTTTTTGAGCAAAGCCAATAGAGTCTAATAATAGATTAAATGCAGTGTTGAGGCTGTCATTCTCAGCATCTGTGTGGATGTTAAAATCGCCCACTATAATTATTTTATCTGAGCTAAGCACTAAGTCAGACAAAAGGTCTGAAAATTCACAGAGAAACTCACAGTAATGACCAGGTGGACGATAGATAATAACAAATAAAACTGTTTTTTGGGACTTCCAATTTGGATGGACAAGACTAAGAGACAAGCTTTCAAATGAATTAAAGCTCTGTCTGGGTTTTTGATTAATTAATAAGCTGGAATGGAAGATTGCTGCTAATCCTCCGCCCCGGCCCGTGCTACGAGCATTCTGACAGTTAGTGTGACTCGGGGGTGTTGACTCATTTAAACTAACAAATTCATCCTGCTGTAACCAGGTTTCTGTAAGGCAGAATAAATCAATATGTTGATCAATTATTATATCATTTACCAACAGGGACTTAGAAGAGAGAGACCTAATGTTTAATAGACCACATTTAACTGTTTTAGTCTGTGGTGCAGTTGAAGGTGCTATATTATTTTTTCTTTTTGAATTTTTATGCTTAAATAGACTTTTGCTGGTTATTGGTAGTCTGGGAGCAGGCACCGTCTCTACGGGGATGGGGTAATAGTATGTTACTATGCTTTTTACGTTTTTAATTTTTATTAGGAAACGGATCGTGCCGCGGCCTCAACTTTATCTAAATTCTGGGTCTTTTCGTGAAGCGTAGGGCTAGTGGCCGGTGATCACCTTAGTATTTCTTCTGTTTTTGTTGTTGCTTAATGTTGACAAATTACACTGTATTTGTTGTCTTTCTGATGCTTGGTTCTGCTTTTTTTTTTTTTCCTTTGCTCTCTGTTTGAGGTGCGGCTCCATCCAGAGATGAGTGTGATATGTGTTCCGGAAGCCCTCCTGTCCTGTGCACTGGCAACATTTCATGTATCTTCGTTTTGTGAATTGTTTTGTAATTTGTGAAGGTAGCATGGCCCAAGCAAAGGGTCACCCCTTTGAGTCTGGTCTGCTTGAGGTTTCTTCCTCAGAGGGAGTTTTTCCTTACCACTGTTGCTCTGGGGGTTCGTAAGGTTAGACATTACTGGTGTGAAGTGCCTTGAGGCAACCTTGTTGTGATTTGGAGCTATATAAATGAAAATAAGTTGAAATTAATTGGATCACAAGATTAGGGACTTTTAACAAATGTTTTCAAAAACATGGCAGGAATTTCACAAAATGATGAATGTTGACTCTGTCATACTTCCACAGCATGTCTTTTCCTGATTCTCTCCCCTCAGCCCCAACCAGTCCCAGCAGAAGACTGCCCCTCCCTGAGCCTGGTTCTGCTGGAGGTTCCTTCCTGTTAAAAGGGAGTTTTTCCTTTCCACTGTCGCCAAGTGCTTGCTCATAGGGGGTCGTTTGACCGTTGGGGTTTTTCTGTAATTATTGTATGGCTTTTGCCTTACATTATAAAGCGCCTTAGGGCAACTGTTTGTTGTGATTTGGCGCTATATAAATAAAATTGATTTGATTTGATACAGCTATTGAGTGTAAAACCATCTAATATCAGCATGTCAGATCCTCATGGCAGATGGACATTATACATCCCGACACAAGAAGATCTATATCAATATTTCCACTGGAAAGTGTGCAAAGAACTGGAGATGGAAGTAAAGGAAAACGTCTGGGAGCATGAGCCAGCACCAGTCTTGTTCGACGGAAAAGTAACTATCTTCTACGACAAAGAGATCCCAGCAGGAAGACATATCGGAAGAGGTGCAATAAAACCTGATATTGTCATCTGGAACAAGCAAGAGAAAACAGCCAAAATCATCAATGTGACAGCCCCAATGACTATGGCCTGAATCAAGCTGAAAGAGGAAAGATCACAAAATACCAAGACCTGAAAAATGACCTACAAACAACATGGTCATTGAAAGAAATGGATATCATCCCAGTTGTGGTGGGAGCAAAAGGACTGATGAAGAAACACCCGAAGAAATACCTTGAGGAAATCCCATGGTCACCCAACTGCAGACGAGGTGCAGATATCAGCAATTAAGAGAACAATCACCATCTTGAAGAGAGCCCTCAGATACAATGCCAGTAATGTTTAAGGTGCAACTATAGACCCCAGGTCTGGGGCCTGTTGCATTCTATTAAAATGAAATTCAAGAGAAAATTTGGAAGGGAAAAAAAGAGAGATAAACATGATTTGGGTGTTGTGAATGTGGTTGAAGATTTGGACGTAAGCACAACCTGAACGCACAGTGCTGCAGGGAGTTGTCTCTCCTGTGCCAGCACTCAGCTGGATAACCCATCAGATCACCAGACTACTGATTCTTAACCTTCAACCTTAAATTCCAACAACAGCCTCAAAGGGCCAGAAGAAACTCGCCAGAATGCATCACTGTAAATTGATCCATTGAGGAGAAGAAAAAAATCTTACACTTGTTTGCTTACTCAAATTATGTGAAGTGGGACAGGGTAGTATTTGAGGAAAGGATAAAAGAAGATCTACCAGCAGATAACAAAGAAGACGCCACACCTGCAAACGTATAGTCGATTTCATCTCAAATGCCTAAATATTTAACAGCAAAAAAAAACAAAGTAAAGGAGGAAGCCCAAGAAAAAGCAATGAATGATCAGCAGTTGCTCGAGGAAGGGAAACAGAGTTTGAAAGAAGTCAGAGGATGGAGGAGGAAAAGTGGGTACTGCTGTGGGCAATGTAATATGCCAGAGTGAAATACAGTAGTGTTCAGAATAATAGTAGTGCTATGTGACTAAAAAGATTAATCCAGGTTTTGAGTATATTTCTTATTGTTACATGGGAACCAAGGTACCAATAGATTCTCACAAATCCAACAAGACCAAGCATTCATGATATGCACACTCTTAAAGCTATGAAATTGGGCTATTAGGAAAAAAAAAAAGAAAAGTAGAAAAGGGGGTGTTCACAATAATAGTAGCATCTGCTGTTGATGCTACAAACTCAGAACTATTATGTTCAATCTGCTTTTTAGCAATCCTGTGAATCACTAAACTAGTATTTAGTTGTATAACCAGTTTTTCATGATTTCTTCACATCTGCGAGGCATTAATTTTGTTGGTTTGGAACCAAGATTTTGCTTGTCTACTAGTGTGCTTGGGGTCATTGTCTTGTTGAAACACCCATTTCAAGGGCAACATGACCTCTTCAAGTATTTTGACATATCCAAACTGATCCATGATACCTGGTATGCGATATATAGGCCTAACGCCATAGTAGGAGAAACATGCCCATATCATGATGCTTGCACCACCATGCTTCACTGTCTTCACTGTGAACTGTGGCTTGAATTCAGAGTTTGGGGGTCGTCTCACAAACTGTCTGTTGCTCTTGGACCCAAAAAGAACAATTTTACTCTCATCAGGCCACAAAATATTCCTCCATTTCTCTTTAGGCTCTTTGGCAAATTGTAACCTCTTCTGCACGTCTTTTATTTAACAGAGAGACTTTGTGGGGGATTCTTGCAAATAAACTAGCTTCACACAGGCGTCTTCTGTCACAGCATTTACAGGTAGGGATGGGTATCGAGAACCGGTTCCTTTCGGGTATTGTTAAGAAATGATTCGATCCACCGACATCAATAAGCTTTGTGCTAATGATTCTGTTATCGGTCCTTCAGAGTGGCCGTTGTTTTGGGGGGTGTTTATCAGGAAAATGATAATTTCTCTACGATGATTACGGACCCTGCAGCGGGTCCGTAATCAATTTTTCTGCTTTGCTTTGAACCTTGAACCAATTGAAGCAGTGGTTCGCAGATTGAAGCAATGCTTCGATCTATTACTTTGTTTATTCTTTCTTTCTTTCGCTTAATTTTCCTCTGCTAAAACCCTAAAGAGCATACATCTGTGAGTATTTACCTTTTCAATGTTAAACCTACCTGTTATGGTCTTCTGAAACAGTTGATGTATTTTATAACTTAAAAACGGGAGCGATGCTAACGTGTTAGCATGTCTATGGCATTTTCAGTGTTAAAAGTTAGCATTAAGCAGTTGCAGCTATCATCACGTTCGGGTGCATTTGTTTTCAAATTGTAATATTTCTTAAATTTTTGTTTATATATTAATAATCTAATGATTATTATATACAATATATACTTATTGTATACAATTTTAGAGAAAGAGACAAAAAGAACCTGAATAGAAACACAACAAAATATAAAAACTAACAATGAACATACATGAATAAATAAATATATACAGAAATAAATGTTTCCTGTGAACACCTAGTGACTCTTACACCTCCATTTCATCCCTGTCTTATTTAAGTTTAATGACAGTTTCAGCTTTTTTTGTTTTTCACCACTTTCATCCCTGAATATGTCAATCGTGAGTCACTTTTGTGCGGATTAAAGTTACTAACTGGGACTCCTGTCTGTCTTGTTGCGAGAAAGAAATGAGAATCATCCTCCGTTCTGTTCACACAGCTCCAAACGTTGCGCGGCTCTCTGCTGAGTCAAGTTAGAATGATGAGTCCAGTCTGAATTAATAACTTCAAAGTGAAACACCGTTTTGTTTATTTTTATTTATGTCCAGAGATCAAGGATACAGTGACCAATTTCATATTTATTTATTTTAAGACTCAATGAAATGCATAGAAATCCTGTAAAGCCTACTTTTAGTACAAAATTAACGAGGTATCGATAAGGAATCAGACCGATAAGCAGAATCGATAATGGCATCGATATCCACAAATCTTATCAATACCCATCCCTACTTACAGGTAAATTAGCTTCACACAGGCATCTTCTAACTGTCACAGCACTTACAGGTAACTCCAGACTGTCTTTGGTCATCCTGGAGCTGGGTTAAAAAATGAGTACTCATTAACCTCTTTTGATCTTAACACTGTTCACAATTAATCCTTGTGCAAATATGAAATTATAAATTTTAAAAGAAAATATGGACTTCTTTGGGTGAAATTTACCCAAAATGTTTCTTCTTTCATGTGTGATTACTTTTGATTCAGGTTAGTTTGATTTTTGTTGTTGTGTGTTTTTTTTGTTTTTTTTGGTAAGCAGATACTGTTTGTATAATACACAAAATTAAGTGAACCAATAACTTTTTTCTCTCCAGTTTTTGATAACACTAATTCTGATGGTTTTGTTTGATTCATCATAGCTTTGTTCTTAATTGCAGAATTGTGAAATTGGAATGAACCAACCATTTCAAACCAATGGCTGGTCATGAAAAACATGATATTCACCCAAAGTTGAGCATGTTCCTGAATTGCATAGTTTTTGAGAGTAAAATAATTCATCAAAACAAGACTGCTTTCAAGAAAATTTCAACTCAGTGTTTTGGAGGAGAACCTCAACTTCTTGCAAAAATATTTCCAGCAAATTTTTGTCCCCTGATACAGTTGACACACTACTGTCAACATTTCAGTTGGCACTTAAGGTTTCATTCAAAAGTCTATTTACAGCCGTTGGTAAAGAATTTTATTTGGAGTATGTCATAATTTACCTCGCCTGCATAGTGCGGGGAAATAGTTTGTAGAATAAACCCAGGTGAGCTCTGGTTATTAACTAGAACCAGCTCATGATGTCTGCTGCTATACCTGTAAGGTCAGAGGTCAAACCATCAGCGGTGACAAGTCGATGGTGGAGGTGGAACGAGGAGTGTCTAAAAGATGAACATTTTTCCTGAATCAGTGGCATTTCTGATTCTGTCATGAAGACAATTTGGCAGCAAAAATTCTGGAAGATCAACATGATAGAAGAGACGGACATGAACTGAGGACACCAGGGTGTCCAGATTTACAACACTGCCATTCGGCTGCTCTGATCCACGTTTCTGACAGCTTCAGTTATGTCGGGAGGGCGCTAGGCACCCGCAGAGGGTGGACCCTTGATGCAGACTCCCAGACCGGGCTTAGGTGTAAAGAAAGTCGTCATCTTTATTTCAGGTTCGGTACACAGGTTGTCAGTCAGCAGAGCGAAGGTGCAAACGTTACTAGGCAAACATGCAGGTATAATCAAGCAGGGGTTAGTGGCACGAGCAAACGGTTTTCAGGGATTAGGAAAAAGGCATCAAAAAACAGCAGATTTCAAAAACATGGCTGGGCAAAACGGCTGAATACAAGAGCTAGGATGTATACAAACTGGCAGCGGTGAGGTGGCTGGGCGGAGTTTGAATAGACAGGCGTTAACAAGGTGCACTTGAGGTGAATGATCTAGAAAGGGGGTGTGGCTGGAGGAGATTATACATGGAAAGATTATACATGGACAAGATAGTGAGGAAGGGAGTGCACAAAGTAGAGTGATGTAAGAGACAAAGACACGTGAGCAGGTGTCGAGTGGGTGAATAGAAACATAAAGCAGAAAAACTAAGTGAAAGACAGACACAATGGCAGGTGAAGGGTGGAGTGACCACAAACAAATGGGGTCAAGGAAAAACTGAGAACAGAGATCAAACAGAAACCTAGGCCAGAATATAACTATGAAGAGGGCAAGACGGAGCATGAATCATGAGAACTAAAAGCAAACCAAGATATAAGTACAGAAGAAAAACTACATGAGAACTGATCGGAGAATAAATGGAAAAATAAATACTAAAGCAAAACTAAACAGGAACTGACTAAGGAAACAAAGTGGTTATGCAAACTATAAGAAAAACAGAGACATGGTAACAGAAAACAAAAACCAACATTACAGCATAACTGATATCACAAAAGAGATGAATAAAATAAAAAAGTGATAAACTAATGATCAACAATGAAAACACAAACTGACAGAACAAAACTAGAATGGAACTGAACTATGGCCAAAGTATAAAAGTAACAAAGAAACCAAAGCAAAATAGAACAGAGAAGAATCACATGATGAAAATAACTAATAAAACAAAGCTGGGGCAGATGGTGAGCAAAAGAAAGGAGGAAAAATGGAATCAAAGCCCTGATCAGGTCCAAAACGTGACCTCAGTCAGCTGGATGTTGGCTCCTCCTCCTCTGTATGGACAGACACATCCACCATAATGTGTCAGCTGTGTTCTGTTGTCATTCTGTAAAACACTTCTGCATTACGTTGATGCGGCTCTATGACATCTTATTAAAATGATATCAATCAAGCCTTTGTGGGGGCTGCTCACCTTTGACCTTTGGATCATATTAGAAAAATCAATTTATTTAAATGATTAAAATAAATTAATGGTATTAATGTTGAAACTGTAGTATCACTCTAAATCAACTCAAACATGTTTTTTTTTCTAAAACTTAAAGTTGCATTGTGCTGTTATTAAATCATTATTACATGTTCTGATTATTTACAACAAACGTTGGTGATATTTAAATTTCTACTGGGGTTATTTACAAATCAACAGTCAGAGTAAAGAAGCAGACTGGAGATCAGTTCTTGGACTGATGTGGTGTTGAGATAATGTTCACAGAGCTTCTTACCTTGTAGCAAATAAATTATAGATATGACAGAAAACAGTTTTTTTTTTTTTAGTTTCCATCAGTTGACCACAGGGCAAAATCTGTCCAGGACTTAGTTTTTGAGTTTGTGGTGACTTTCAAGGGGCAAGAAAATTTCACTTGAATTTGATCTGAGGACTGTGAGAAACTGCAAAGTTCCTAAAGGATGATTTAGAATCAATAGATATCATTTATTCACATTTTAAAGTGACAATTAAGTGTAAAGATATATCAACTGATCAACATACGAGGTCTATCAGAAAAGTATCCTACCTTTTTATTTTTTAAAAAAGCTATATGGATTTGAATGACGTGCGATTACGCCAATCATGCTTGCGCATGCGTGAGTTTTTTCACGCGTCGATGACGTCATTTCCCTGTGGGCAGGCCTTGAGTGAGATGTGGTCCCGCCCTCTCGGCTGAATTTCTTTGTTTCACACGCTGCTCGAGACGGCGCGCGTTGCTTTATCAAAATTTTTTCTGGACCTGTGAGGAATATCCGAGTGGACACTATTCGAGAAATTAAGCTGGTTTTCGGTGAAAAGTTTAACGGCTGATGAGAGATTATGGGGTGTTTCTGTCGCTGTAAGGACTTCCCACGGAGCGGGACATCACGCAGCGCTTCCAGGCGCCGTTGTCGGCCTGTTTCGACCTGAAAACATCCTAATTTAAGGCTTAATTCACCCAGGACGTCGTGAGAGAACAGAGAAGATTCAGAAGAGGCCGGCATGAGGACTTTATGCGGACATTCCACTGTTTAAAGGACATTTTGTAATGAAAGACGTGCAAGCAAATTCGCTGAGTCGTTTCCGTGACGACTCGGCGAATTTGCTGTGTGCGCCGCGACAGGAAAAACACCTCCGTGTTGAAAACCATTTGTAAAATTCAGGCGGCTTTTGATGGCTTTCAACAAGTGAGTAACTGAGAAATTGTTTAACAGCTTGGGCATGTTCCAACTTGCCCGTTAAGGTTTCCAACACGGAGGTGTTTTTCCTGTCGCGACCCCCCGCGGTCGGGTCCGGCCCGACATGCGACTCTGTCCGCACGTTCTTTCATTACAAAATGTCCGTTAACAATGGAATGTCCAAATAAACTCCTCATGCCGACTTCTTCTGAAAGTTCTCTGTTCTCTGACGACTTACTGGGTCAACAGAGCCTGAAATGTGGAAGTTTTCAACTTGAAACGGCGAGACGCTGTCGCCTCGAAGCGCAGGTCGCCGTCAGGCGCCGTGGGCCGTCCTTACGGCGACACTACCAGACCAAAATCTCTCATCAGCCGTTAAATTTTTTACCGAAAACCAGCTGAATTTATCGAATGGTGTCCACTCAGTTGTGCCTTACAGTTTTGAAAAAATTTTGATCAAACAAAGCAGCAGTCTCTGAGCCATTCCTAAACAATGAAAAAATCGACGAGAGGGTGGGCGACTCCTCACTCAAAGACTGCCCACAGGCGAATGACGTAACCGACAGGCGTGAAAAAACTCTCGCATGCCCACGAGGGTTCAAGCATGTCTGATGTAATCACACGTGATTCAGATCCATATGGTTTTTGAAAAAAATAATAAGGTCGGATACTTTTCTAATAGACCTCTTATTATGGAACGTGGAGGTAAAAGACGCCCCCTTGGTGGTGATATCATGAAAGACAGGAGACATTTGATGCATACATCTTGCGATGCAGTTTCTTGGACATGTCATCAGTGATAGTACCTGGAGTCATAGGGGGTTTTGGGTCTTTCAACGTCAGACCCCCTCACCCAGGCGACCCAACCGGGAGTGATCAGTTGACTGTGTCCAAGAAGCGCTCGTCCACTGCTTGTCCCTCTGGATCCACAGCCATCGTGAGACTCACTCAGCAGCCTCAGAAGCTCTCCTCTTGCATGCCCCTGTGATGCCCAGGAGGCTGTAGGCCTTGCAGAGTGACTTTCCTGCAAAGCCCCTTCCCCCAACCTCAATGGGCAGGCATTGCACCCGCCACCCCCGTCTGCGACACCCCTCCACCAGCTCCGTGTATTTCTCCCTCTTCCTCTCACCGGGTTCCTCCATCCTCTCCTCCCAGGGCACTGTTAGCTCTAAAAAGAAGACGACCTGCTTGGATGTCTCTGACGCCCCTAATGGTGATATCATGTAGGACAGAAGACATTAATTCCTTACCTTGCAGCAAGGTGGACATTACATTATTTGAAATAAGTGATATGCTCCAAAATGCCCCTGGACAAAATTGTGGTACACCAAAATCACAAGAATTTTCCAAGAAAAAATTATTCCCACCATAAGCAGAAAAAACATTACATCAAGAAATTTTCAATGGAAAAGGATGTAGCTTCTGCTAGAAACAGTTTTATTTAAGGTGAATTCTCTTATCAAATAAAACTACTTTACATCGCAAAAGTCAACGCACAGCAAATTCATTTTGCTGCAAGAGCACGCACCCTTGCAACCACCCTTCTGGCGTTTGCAGTGCCCTGTTTTCAGTGCACTGGATGGAGCTGGATCATCTGACATCCAGCGAAAGACAAGTGTGTCACCGTCAGTCTTCCAACCAAGGCCACCTGGAGATGGAGCATTGATGTATGGACATCGACCGCCATTACAGCACTCTGCTGCATGTGATATAATACCTGAGAGCTATTTTTTGTTCAAGCTGAATTTACTGATATTATTTCAGATTGTTTTAGTTATTTATTTGTCCAGTGAGACTTGAAAAGAGGGCTATGATTTTCTTACGGGCCGATTTTTCTAATACAAGAAGAAACATTATTTCTGTCATTATTTCATTCCAGAGATTTTCAAGTTATTTTTGCACCATTGAAACTTATCAAAGAAGTCTTATTTTAGGCATAATAAAACATGTTGAATAACCTCTGAGAAGCCTATCTGAATTTGTGTTTTTGGTTATACATCGTATTTTGTAATATAACAAATTTCTATCCATACAGAGGAAAGATACTTTAATTGTATTGAAATTATAAGGCATTTCTGAGTACACTCTGAGTATCATTTGAGTATCTCATTGCCAGCCGAGTGTCCTGGTTCTCGGTAATCAAAATATGCTCCCACTAGGCAGAAGGGACCTATGATGAATGGCTGCTTGATAGCTTGGCCCTTTTCACATGGTGCAGCAGACAATCCTGTCAGGATTTGCTCCTACTCATGTCTTGTCCTTTTATTTTCCTTCAGCCTTTTTGTATTGATATCCTTTACTTGGTTTTTGATCATTTGTTTATTTTGCGTTTTTCACAGTTTTGTTTCTGTTCTTCACACATCAGCCACACGTTTAGTGCCATTCTTGTTTTGTTTGTCTTTAATCCACTGTCTTTGATTTTGTTCATGATTGCTTTGGTCACAGTTTTTATTTGGCAGGTTTACCACTGAAGTGTTAATTTAATTATTTTGTGTTTTATATGTTTTCCACTCATCAGTTCCGTCCTAGTTATAGCTTTTGATTTACCTGTTACCTTCTTTTCAGTCTTAGCTATTTGCCACCTGTTGTTGTTATTCTGTTAATGTTAAGATTCCATTGTGTCTAGAGTTTTTTGTTTGTCTCGGTGTGGATATTTTGGTATTATTACTTTATGGTTTATGGTTATGTCACTGCACTCCCTTGTCAGTTCCTCCTCATCTTTGTTCCTCATGTTTCACACCCAGTTTCATTTGTATCACTGTCACACCCTCACATCACTACACTCTCTTGCCCTTCACCGCCGTCAGCAGCAGCATGAATTTCACCGCCACTCTTTTCATGGCCAAATCTTCTGTCACAGTGGAATGTGCCAAAAAAGTGCTGATGTCCACCTCTTCCGCAATTTCTCAGATAGTCACACGACGGTCCCGCATCACCACAGCGTTCACTTTGGAAATGATCTGGTCATTTCAGCATGTTGATGGCTGAGCGGAGTGTGGCTCACTCTCCACTGTTGTGCAGACGTCTTTAAACCAGTTGTACCGCTCCTTAATCTGTGTGATGCTCATAGCATCGTCACCGAAAGCCGTCTGTATCATCCGAATGGTTTCCACCTGGCTGTCGCCCAGTTTCTGGCAAAATTTGATGCGGCGCTGCTCCAGTCGTTCCGTCTTTTTCCTTGAAATGAAAATCCGCAGAGCGCACAACACACATCCAACACAAAGGCTGCTTACCAGGAAATGACGCAATCGACAGACGTGAAAAAGTTCACGCATGTGCACAAAGATTCAAGGTTAGCTCATGCAAGCACACGTGATTCAAATCCATCGAGTTTTTGCAAAAAATAAAAAGGTCCGATACTTTTCTAACAGACCTCGTATTCACCATGCATTTAAGCCCTGTGAGTTCTGTTTGCAATTGCTAGTTCATTGATTCTAATATTAATATCTTCGTTCCAGCTCTTCTGCTCTCGATCTGTGTTGCTTGTTTTTGTACTTTATTGCCTCACCGTGCCCAACCGTGCTTGGACCTTGTTTTGTGTCTGCCCACTTACTACTGTTTGCCATGCTCTCGACCTTAGTCTGGTTACAACCCCAATTCCAATGAAGTTGGGACGTTGTGTGAAATGTAAATAAAAACAGAATACAATGATTTGCAAATCCTCTTCAACCTATAGTCAACTGAATACACCACAAAAACAAGATATTTAATGTTCAAACCTATAAACTTTATTGTTTTTGTGCAAATATTTGCTCATTTTGAAATGGATGCCTGCAACATATTTCAAAAAAGCTGGGACAGTGGTATGTTTACCACTGTGTTACATCACCTTTCCTTCTAATAACACTCAATAAGCATTTGGGAACTGAGGACACTAATTGTGAGTGTCATGACTGGGTATAAAAGGAGCATCCCCAAAAAGGCTTAGTCATTCACAAGCAAAGATGGGGTGTGGATCATCACTTATGAACAACTGCGTGAAAAAAATAGTCCCAACAGTTTAAGAACAATGTCTCTCAATGTTCAATTGCAAGGAATTTAGTGATTCCATCATCTACTGTCCATAATATAATCAGAAGATTCAGAGAATCTGGAGAACTTTCTACAAATAAGCAGCAAGGCCAAAAACCAACATTGAATACCCGTGACCTTCAATCCTTCAGGCAGCACTGCATTAAAAACTGACATCATTGTGTAAAGCATCTTACCGCATGGGCTCAGGAACACTTCAGAAAACCATTGTCAGTTAACAGTTCGTTGCTACATCTACAAGTGCAAGTTAAAACTCTACCATACAAAGCGAAAGCCACACATCAACAACATCCAGAAACACCGCCGCCTTCTCTGGGCCCGAGCTCATTTGAAATGGACAGAAACAAAGTGGAAAAGTGTGCTGTGGTCTGAGGAGTCCACGTTTCACATTGTTTTTGGAACTCATGGACGCCGTGTCCTCTGGACAAAAGAGGAAAAAGACCATCCAGACTGTTACCAGTGCAAAGTTCAAAAGCCAGCATCTGTGATGGTATGGGAGTGTGTTAGTGCCCATGGCATGGGCAACTTACACATCTGTGATGGCATCATCAATGCTGAAAGGTACATCCAGGTTTTGGAGCAGCAACATGCTGCTATCCAAGCAACGTCTTTTTCAGGGACGTCCCTGCTTATTTCAGCAAGACAATGCCAAGCCACATTTTGCATGTGTTACAACAGTGTGGCTTTGTAGTAACAGAGTGCAGGTACTAGACTGGCCTGTCTGCAGTCCAGACCTGTCGCCCATTGAAAATGTGGCACATTATGAAGCGCAAAATACGACAGAGGAGACCCCGGACTGTTGAACAACTGAAGTCATACATCAAGCAAGAATGGGAAAGAATTCCACCTACAAAGCTTCAACAATGAGTGTCCTCAGTTCCCAAACGTTTATTGAGTGTTGTTAGAAGGAAAGGTGATGTAACACAGTGGTAAACATACCACTGTCCCAGCTTTTTTGAAACGTTGCAGGCATCTATTTCAAAATGAGCAAATATTGGCACAAAAACAATAAAATTTACCAGTTTGAACATTAAATATCTTGTCTTTGTGGTGTATTCAATTGAATATAGGTTGAAGAGGTTTTGCAAATCACTGGATTCTGTTTTTATTTACATTTTACACAAGTCCCAACTTCATTGGAATTGGGGTTCTACCTGCTTGAGAGTCTGCATTGCGCCTCTTATCATCTGCTGTGCTCAGCTGCTCTGAGATCTCGACAGAACGAACTTGCCACACCGAGAAGCCGCCGACTCACCTCCAGCCATGACTCCAGGCCTCCCAATCATTAAAGACATTTTTTCTGAACTCAGTCATTTTTTTCCAACTGTTTCCACTCCTGCCACTCCCCAAAGCAAAAATTAGATTTTTTTGATAAGGCCTGGAATTTGATTGAAGCCCATGTATGGCTGTACCAGTTTTTCCCAGAACTACAAGATCTGGATGATCTATTCGCTGCGGGAGGCTCCCAGACTGGGTCAGGCATCCAGAGTGGGACCTGCCTTCTGGCCATCTGCCTGCAGAGGACGATTCCGAATGGAGCAACCTTGATGATGACACCTCATCAGAAACAGAAGGAACCGAACTACAGAACACAACCTCTGTGTTTTTCAAGATCCAAGATCTGTTTTTTGAGTTTTTGGGCAGTCGAGGTCGGCAGGCTAGGCGTCGTATTTTTTTCTAGACCAGATCCTGCAGGACGAGCCAGAGATATTGTCCGCCTACCCAGATCAGGTAAACATTAAAACTGTGTTCAAGCAAGGTTGGATCCCTCCTTATATAGAGGATCCAATGGACTATCTTTTTGAATCTGAACTTTACGAGTCCTGTCAGCACCCACCTCAAGTAATCACGCTATCAGCCGCAGCGATCATGCTTCCTCAGACCATCGCTCAAACCACACCCAGTCAGCTGCCCACGTCAGTTCCACAGTGTTCGCAGAAGCAGATGCCAGCAGATCAGGAGCAGCCCAGAGGAACAGCTCCCCTGTGGCATGCTGCACCGAGGCTGGCCATGCCCACTCCGGCTCCACGGAAGCTGCAGACATCTCAGTTTGTGTCTACGGCTCCAACTACAGCTCTGCCTCCCGTAACAAGAATCTTCTTGTTGCCTGACTTCCCTGTGTGCACAGGGCCATCAGGAAATGAAATGTCACCACAGCAGCCGGCATCACCGGCTCCGACCACTTCAGCGTGTCAGCTCCGGGAAGCTCCAGTTCCAACTCCTCGACGCCTCTCGGTGGTTGGGACAGTTGGGTGACTCCACCCTTTTTCGTCGGCATGTTATGTCCATCTCCCGGGAGAGACTTCGGCTAGATTGTGCTGGTGAGAGTTTATTGTTCCTCCACCCGTCTCCACCATATTTCTGCACCGGTCGCAGGGTCAGCTGCCTGCTCCTTCTTCGTTTCGGGTTGGGCTGCGAAGCCAATTTTTAGAGTTGTCCGCGGGGTTTCCTAGGTACCATGGTCGGCCACCGGACTCTGTGATGATTTTCCCTTGTCCTGGGTTTTCTGTTTTTCATTGGCCATATTGCCTCCTCCTGCTGTTCCCCTGGTTGGGGTCATCATTCGGCCTATTTGCTGCTGGCGTTTTGGTTCCGGTCCTGTCCGGTGAGTTCTGCCAGCATGTTGGGGTGCTCGTGAGAGTAGCGAGAATGATGATGGACGAGCGTGAGTGACTTCGCAGTCCATTTCACACTGCCTGCAGCTTCTGACTGTGGTATGCAGTCATTGCTGCAAGATGGGCTTCTGGGAAGGCTGCCAGACTACTTTAGAGGTTTCTCGGATGTAAACAAGAAGACGTCCAACATGGTGTGAAGCCAAACACATGCATCAGTGAGAGGGTAAGTAATCATGATTTAGTTGAAATTTTTGCCATTTCTGTGACTTAAAACATTGCACTGCAAAACAACGCATGACTTGCGTTGTTTTGCAGTGCAGTTATTCATTTCTGTGGGACTACTTTAGATGTAGTGATCACTTCTTGGTGATGAGGCCAGAGAGCAGATGCGCACAGAATATTAAAAATCTTAATAGTGGTTTGGCCCAACCAAGAGAGACTCTGATAATTTGATTTGTTAACTGCATTGTTTTCATATACATTTTCAAGACAATGATGACTTCTACAAGACAATCACTGTGAATAAGATGAACACTTCTAAAACAGTAAAAAGCTATGTTATTTGTAGATTTTGTAGACTCAGCATTTTGGTCATGTGTTTATACACTTTATGTTCATGGTATAGCATTAAAGGGTATTATTTGGATTGTCTAATTAATAATGATTGTTTCATCATAAAATAAATTTTCTTATGTCAACGCCCTTTTGGCAGCCAAAGCTGACACAGGCTTTATTTCAAGTGGCTCCATAGCTGTTTCCTTTACTACTCCCATGGTCTAGACATGTGCCAAATGTTATGCTTCTATGTACAAACCCGCCTCATATTATGGAAACAGGAAGAGTAAAATGGCGCGATGCCGCCCCTAGTGGTCAGAGTGAGGATTACAGGAAAACGCGCGCGCGCGCTCTCAGTATGTGGCGGTAATGCAGCTATGTTACTTTGCCAACCGCCATTAAAATCCAACGAAGAAGAAGTGTTTCTTTTTGTCATCAGAGGCTAAAGCTAGTTAGCTGGAGACGCTGGAAACTCTTCCCTGAACAGATCAAACTTCACTCTGTGATCATTGAATATGTTTTTGAAGAGCTCCAGAAGCACAAAGGTCGACAGTAAACCGGAAGAAGAAGAAGAAAAGGCGAAGTTAGCGCGAAAAGGTGGAACAGCTGAGAAGGTTGTTGAAACAGCGGCTAACTGCTGCTAATGCCGAGATATTTGAGTTGGTAGAAACAAAAAACATCGCAGAGCAGCAAGAAGAAACTAGTCAACGTCCTGGATGCTGTTTTCAAGCCTGAAGTTCGCTGATCCAGAGCAGGTTTGTCCACTAAACTTTATTTCAGACCAACTCCACCACTTCCAAATTATATACAAATAATTCATGTTTATGAGCTCAATGATACGAATATTTCATGAGGTCAAAGCTGGAACATAACGTTCAACGAGGTGAAGTATCAGGTCAGAACGTCCACAAGCAAAAAATCCACACCCAAAACGTCCACACTCTAGTGATGGCAATTTCGAAACCTCATGAACCAATGAGCCACTGCAACACAACTGGCTTACGTAAAATCGACACACTGCTTTGACGCGTTTGATACAGTTTGAAGGGTGACATCTGCTGGATTGTTTTGAGAATTACCTTGAGCGAGTGCCCTGACAAATGTTTGCATTAATTCATGACTGATGTGGTTTGTTCTTGAATAATAATAATAAAAATGTCATATGTATTATTGTCTTTTTAATGTAATAAATAGTCCCTACAGATGCACACATAATGGTTATGAAAGCCTTTATTGTAAACTATATGTAGATTTGTGTTATCATTCCTCAAACTATATTTGGATAAAATGTGACAGGAAAAGTGAGAAAGGCATGTGCTTCTGCAACTGGTGCTTATGTTACTGTAATTAGTAAATTAGAATACAGGGAATAGGAGACAGTGATTGTGCAACTTTCAACAATTTATATTCAAAAAAATAATTTCAACAGTGCTGGACTTTAATCGGCTCCTCTTTTGCCTCACCACCTCTCCAGCTTTGGAGAAGACCCGCTGGCATATTTTTTGCCATTCTCTGTAAATTGGGATAGACTGCGACTCGTGTCCCCCAGTATTTGAGCGGGTCTTCTCCTCTGGAGGTGGGCATATGTTGGGTCAAACCTCTGTAGTAAAACCCTGAAGGCTTTGCTTTCCACTATTTTTGAACAGTTGTGCGTCTTCCACAACATAGTCCACCAGTGCCTCATACAAATCAGCTTGTCTACCTTTAATGGAAATACAGTATAACATGCTGAGCTATTTTTGTTTATGTAGGGATGGGTATCGAGAACCGGTTCCTTTCGGGTATCGTTAAGAAATGATTCGATCCACCGACATCAATAAGCTTTGCGCTTAACGATTCTGTTATCGGTCCTTCAGAGTGGCCGTTGTTTTGGCGGGTGTTTGTCAGGAAAATGGTCATTTCTCTACATTGATTACAGACCCTGCAGCGGGTCCTTAATCAACTTTTCTGCAGCGCGGCTTTGCTTTGAACCTTGAACCAATCGAAGCGTGGTTCGCAGATTGAAGCAATGCTTCGGTCGATTGCTTCGTTTATTTCTTTCTTTCGCTTAATTTCCCCCCGCTAAAACCCTAAAGAGCATACGTCTGTGAGTATTATTTACCTTTTCTATGTTAAACCGACCTGTTATGGTCTTCTGAAACAGTTGATTGATGTATTTTATAACTTAAAAACGGGAGTGATGCTAACGCGTTAGCATGTCTATAGCATTTTCAATGTTAAAAGTTAGCATTTAGCAATTGCAGCTGTCATCACGTTCGGGTGCATTTGTTTTCAAATTGTAATATTCCTTAAATTTATGTTTGCTTATATATTAATAATCTAATGATTATTATATACAATTTTAGAGAAAGAGACAAAAAGAACCTGAATAGAAACACAACAGAAAATGCATAATAGCAATGAACATAAATAAATACAGAAATAAGTGTTTCCTGTGAACACCCAGTGACTCGCACACCTCCATTTCATCCCTGTCTTATTTAAGTTTAATGACAGTTTGTTTCGGTCAAACCATATTTTCAGTTTAATTTCTTCAGTGATTTCCTCCAGAACTATCTGCCAAACTAGAAAACTGCTGCATCCTAGTAAGAGCAGAATACTCCTGGAATGAATCCGAATAAGGAAAGTTGTTTTTTCTTTTCTCATCTAAATGGATGCTGCACTCACTCCAGTTTATCGTCTGGAATAGTCCCAGATTGCATTTCAGAGCTTCTAGAATTCAAACATTTTCGTGCAGGTGGTGTTGGGGGGTAATTTTGGGTTTGAGTTGTGATTCACTTTTGTGCGGATTAAAGTTACTAACTGGGACTCCTGTCTTGTTGCGAGAAAGAAACGAGTATCATCCTCCGTTCTGTTCACACAGCTCCAAACATTGCGCGGCTCTCTGACAAGTCAAGATAGAACGATAGAATTCAGTCTGAATTAATAACTTCAAAGCGAAACACAGTTTTGTTTATTTTTATTTATGTCCAGAGATGAAGGATACAGTGACTAATCTCATATTTATTTACTTTAAGACTCAAGGAAATACATAGAAAACCTGTAAAGCCTACTTTTAGTACAAAATTCACGAGGTATCGATAAGGGAATCGATAAGGAATCGGATCGATAAGCAGAATCGATAATGGCATCGATATCGATAAAACCTTATCAATACCCATCCCTATTTATGAGTATGTTTTAATCTTAGATAAAGAATAAAATACAGGTTACATGGCCTGATTCCTGCTCCAGGAGCAGCAGCCATTGATGTCTCGGGATGTTTGGACCTCAGGTGTCACCGCATTGAAGACGTATTGTTACTGTATCTCAACTCTTGAGCACAAATCAAGCACTTGACCTTTTTGGGGCTTATTAGATTAAAGTGCTCCCAAGCAATTGATCGTGCTCTTTTTGGAACTGGCTCCTCCATGTCCCTTCCTCACCACTACTCACTCTCTCGCACACACACACGCACCTTTCACTTCAACAAAATCACAGCTCTTCAGTCGCTCAGCTCAGTCTCTGATCTACCTATAATATATATTCTAACCTATAACCTATGTTGATGTACTGTGTGAATAAATGTTGCATATGAATGGATGCCTGTTGTGTATGGTGTGTGTCTCTATGTTAGATCCTATGTATATGTATTAAATGAACTTTAAACTAGACCTAAATATAGACTAATGCTTTCCTTGGCTCCGATTCACGTGGTAATTGGCAATAACAGTGTCGCTAGCAATCTCCTCCTCTCAATAACCCACGGTTTGAGCTGCAATTCAGATCTCATTTAAATACTTGGCGGGTTGTATTGACACGCCCAGATTATTTGAATTTTCCGCAAAGCTCGACGCGTGGTGTGACGTAACGAGGCCTCGCTTGCAGTGGTCACGTGATGGGGCGTGCTCGAAACGCTGCTCACTGACACTTCTGGTTCAAAAAGCTCGATGCTGTGTCGAGCAGACTAACTCGAGCTTAACATCACTACCACACTCTACTATAGTAATTATATTATATTAAATATGTTCTCTAAGCATTTTCCCCACAGAAAAATACACAGACAACTGTAACTTATACATGTATTTGCCCTCGCACATTGGAAAAAAAATGGCTAATTTCAACTTTCAATAAATACAGTGTGACTGGTAGTGCCACTTGGTGAAAAGTCTCTGAGGAAATTATTCAAATATTTACCATTAGGATACAGACTAGTACACACTAACACAATAGTACACATAAACGTACTATTCAGCCAAAATCCTTTCTCTTGGGATTCTAATATCACAATACAGCAAACATATACACAAATATACAGAGTATTTCATACAACCCCTTCGAGGGTCAGCCTGTATAACCTAGTGAGAAAATCCATAAAATCAACACAAAATCCTTATAACCTAAAAATCGCACCAAAATCAGTTTTATTACAGTACACACAACCGCATAGCGGTATCACATAACTGGGTTTTTGTCCACATATTATGAGTTGCCACAATGACATTAAAGTCAGGGTCATTAGTATTTCCTCCACAGTTGAATGTCAAACAATAAAGATCTAGTATTCATGCGTCAAGCTGAATTTTATAGAACTGAATGTGTCAAATTTAGTTATTTTTATACAGAAACAGGAACTGTGTGTCACTAATGGAAATACATTAATAAAATCATGAAAAATAAATCAAATATAATGAACAAAATAAAACATACCTCAGAACTTCATCAAGTGTATTGAAAATCGCCTCGCCAGTGCCAATTTTGCAGACTGGCATGTCAATGATCCTCGACTTCACCCCTGTGTTTATTAGGGATGGGTATCGATAAGATTTTATCGATAGTTATCAATTCCGCTTATCGATCGGATTCCTTATCGATACCTCTTGTGAATTTTTTGTGTACTAAAAGTAGGCTTTACAGGTTTTCAAATTCTTTTTATTTACTTTTCCTCAAACAAGAGCTGAAAGCTACAGTAGTTAGCAACAAAAGTGTTATTTCTCTGTTTTAATGAATGGTTTTATTTTTTTGCTTTTACAAAGAAATAGAAATTTCTTACAAATACCTAAAGAAAGAGAGAGTACTGTACAGTTCAAATTCAAAACGATGAAAACGAGTGTTTACAGTACTGTAGTTTACATACATGGTATAGTGACATCACAATGATATTGCTGTACTATCCACTGTGTGGTGGCTGAGGTTTGAGTGGACCCTTTGTCCACACTCTAAGGGCCCCTTCACACAAACAACAAATAAGGACAAATCAAGGTGAATCACAGCGGAACAGCTCGTATGAGCAAACCACAAAAACATCGACCTGATGGGCAGGCGCGCACAATCCTGCTGCAACGGTATCATGCACACAGTGGTGTTGTGGGAGCAGGAACACAGTGCAAGCAACTGGGCCCTGAAAAATGAACCACTGTCTCAATGAGAAAAAGTGATGTAACTTGATTTTCTCAAGTTATTTTACTGTAACTTCACTGTGAAAAGTTATTTCAACTTGTGTAACTAGAGAAGTCTTGTGGCATTATGAAATAACTAAATTGAAATAACAAAAAATATATGCAAATTGTTACATACATTTTTCTCATTGAGACAGCATCTTTTTTTTTTTTTTTAGAGTGCAGCTTCCTCATTGTGAGGCCGTGGGTCATCACATGGTCCACCAAAATTGCTTGAAATTCATCTGAAATATTTCCCCTTCTTGCTTTTCTTTGTCTTTGTCCTTGTCCATGTATCTCTTTGTCTTCCTTGTCTTCTTCCTCTTTCTCTGGGTCTTATCGCCTCCATGATTACAGATTTGACAAAATGTCTTACCTGAGCTCTATTTGTAGTGCCAAAGGTCAGACTGATTGGTGGTGAGTTTTCTGTGAGTGTTTTCAGATGTGTGCATAAGTATTTCCAATTGCTGATGTGTTTTGCAAGTTTTTTCCCAATGATAGTAAGGTATTTTATCTTTGAGTTCAGTGTCTAATGTAGGAAACTGTGTGTAATGTTCTGCAACAACTGTGTTGAGGAATTGCAAGCAAAGTGCAAAGCAGAAAATGTGTTTAAGGCATTGTAACATTGTGTTTTATCTTTTGTTACAAGACGTTTTGGATTTGAAGTTTTAGTACAGTGATCCACTGTTGATTTTGCAAGTTTTCCCACCTACAAAGAATGGAGAGGTCTGTAATTTTTATCATAGGTACACTTCAGCTGTGAGAGACAGAATCTAAAGACAAAATTCAGAAAATCACATTGTATGATTTTTAAATAATTAATTTGCATTTTATTGCATGAAATAAGTATTTGATCACCTACCAACCAGCAAGAATTCTGTCTCTCACAGACCTGTTAGTTTTTCTTTAAGAAGCCCTCCTATTCTACACTCTTTACCTGTATTAATTGCACCTGTATAAAAGACACCTATCCACACGCTCAATCAATCACACTCCAACCTATCCACAATGTTCAAGACCAAAGAGCTGTCTCAGGACACCAGGGACAAAATTGTAGACCTGCACAAGGCTGGGATGGGCTACAGAACAACAGGCAAGCAGCTTGGTTAGAAGACAACTGTTGGCGTAATTATTAGAAAATGGAAGAAACACAAGATGACTGTCAATCTTCCTCTGTCTCGGGCTACATGTAACATCTCACCTCATGGGGTAAGAATGATTCTGAGAAAGCCCAGAACTACATGGGAGGACCTGGTCAATGACCTGAAGAGAGCTGGGACCACAGTCGCAAAGATTACATTAGTAACACACGATGCTGTCATGGTTTAAAATCTTGCAAGACACGCAAGGTCCCCCTGCTCATCCAGCACATGTCCAGGCCCATTTGAAGTTCACCAGTGACCATCTGGATGATCCAGAGGAAGCATGGGAGAAGGGTCATGTGGTCAGATGAAACCAAAATAAAGCTTTTTGGTATCAACTCCACTTGCTGTGTTTGGAGGATGAGAACAACCCCAAGAACACTGTCCCAACCGTGAAGCATGGAGGTGGAAACACCATTTTTGGGGTGCTTTTCTGCAAAGGGAACAGGACTATTGCACCATAAAGAAGGGAGAATGGATGGGGTCATGTATCCTGAGATTTTGGCAAACAACCTCTTTCCCTCAGTAAGAGTATTGAAGATGGGTCATGGCTGGGTCTTCAAGCATGGCAATGACCCCAAAACACACAGCCAGGGCAACTAAGGAAGGGCTCCGTAAGAAACATTTCAAGGTCCTGTAGTGGCCAAGCCAGTCTCCAGACCTGAACTCAATAGAAAATCTTTGGAGGGAGCTGAAACTCCAAACCTGAAAGATCTGGAGAAGATCTATATGGAGGAGTGGACCAAAATCTCTGCTGCGTGTGCAAACTTGGTCAAGAACTACAAGAAGCAACTGACCTCTGGAACTGCAAACAAAGGTTTCTGTACCAAATATTAAGGTCTGTTTTTCTTTTGGCTGAAATACTTCCATCCATCCATCTTCTACCGCTTAGTCCAATTAAGGGTCACGGGGGGCTGGAGCCTATCCCAGCAGTCAAAGAGCGTGAGGCGGGGTACACCCAGGACAGGACGCTAGTCTGTCGCAGGGCCACAAATAGACAAACAAACACAGACACACCCACACACACACCTACGGACAATTTTTAAAGATCCCAATCCACCTAACCCGCATGTCTTTGGATGTGGGAGGAAACCGGAGCACCCGGAGGAAACCCACGCAAACATGGGGAGAACATGCAAGCTCCACACAGAAAGGCCACGGGAATTGAACCCACAACCCTCTCGCTGTGAGGCAACAGTGCTAACCACTAAGCCACCGTGCTGCCCGGCTCAAATACTTATTTCATGCAATAAAATACAAATTAATGAATTTAAAATTCATACAGTGTGATTTTCTGAATCACAGTTGAAGTGTACCTATGATAAAAATGACAGACCTCTCCATTCTTTGTAGGTGGGGAAAATCTGCAAAATCAACAGTGGATCAAATACTTATTTGCCTCACTGTATAAGCATTTGCTTTTTGGGTGTAAGCAGTTGGCAAAAACTGTAATTTAGAAACAACAGAAAAGGGACTTACATTTTGGTGTTCCACTGCTGTAAAGTCCAACACGAACTGTAAATAGGAGGCCAAATTGTGATGCGTAGTCCGGTGATGCTGTGCACTGACTTCATACTTCCAAAAAAAAAAAAAAAAGACTTGTGCAGTTCCTCAGTCCAGCGAAAAATCACATCAGGTTTTCATCTGAACAGCTCTTCATGCCTCCAGACGGCTTACAGCGGAGTGGATTTTTGTGTGTGTGTATTAGAAGAACTAGCACCGTTAGCTCAATCAAATCGTCGTCTCGCTTGTGTCTGTGCACGCATGCGGGACGGCGCTTGTGCACGTGTGTACTTCCAAAAAAAAAAAAGACTGTGTACCTCCTCAGTACAGTGAAAAATATTACGGCAGAAATTAGTCCAGCTTTTCATTCTAACTTCCTCCTAGCACAGCTCTTCGTGCCTGCAGACAGCTTACAGCGCAGTGAATTTGTTTTGTGTGCATGTGTGTGGGTGGGTGCGTGCATGTGCGCAGAGTGCAATGGTACCAAACGTATGGAACCAAATTGTACTCTAAATGCAATGGAACACAAATGGGATGAATAATCCATGTCACGTGACATACAAAGCACCAATCAAATGATGTTCCAGCTATGATGATCATATTAGTTCACATACATTATCTAATCCATGGGAGGGAATGACAATGTTTCTGTGTTACGAGGTTTATCATGACAGCCGGTTCAGATGTGCGCACTGCAGCTCTGAGACACATTGACCCACAGTGATGCACAGTGCTCTCTGTTTGACTGCGCAATGTCCATGGCTGGTTCACAAGATGAATGCACGTCCCAGACATTGCACATGACAATATTTCTTTTGCGCTCCCTGAACAGGATCCATTGGACATATGGCTCATCCATGCCACAATCGGGACATGGTGGCAGGATTTGCTGTGTCTGATCATGGCGAATTAACCTTGAACACAATTGGACTGTTTCCAATGCTGTTTTGATGCCATCGGCATTTAGAACGCAGACTGCGATCAGTCAGTACTTCGACTGCCATTCAACATTTCCCCATTTGAATGCAGCTTGACAGAGGTGTGCATGTTCGCTATTAGAATTTGTGAAATGTAAAACAAATCCTGGTGTACATTTCCACTTTATCAGTTCCGTCAGTGCAAAAACTTGCTGTCTTCAGGTCAAACTCACCACTCTGATACTTTATTTTAATGTGTTGTTCAAACATTTGTTGTTAATTTGTTTCTTTGCAGGCATGCAGCCATTGTTGGTGATTAAAGATGAAATTCTCCCTGAACACCAGGAATGGAATCTGAGTGTTGACCAGGAGGACATTAAAGAAGAAGAGGAGCTTTGGATAAGTCAGCAGGGAGAGCAGCTTCAGCAGCTGGAGGAGGCAGATCTCACCAAGTTTGGTTTCACTGCCGTCCCTGTGAAGAGTGAAAATGATGATAAAAAACCAGAGTCATCACAGCTTCATCAAAGCCGAAGTGATGAGAGCACAGAGGCTGAGCCTGTAGCCAGCAGCTCATCTGTATACAGAACACTGACAGCAGAAGCTGATGGAGGACCACAACCAGCCAGCAACTCAGGTCCAGTCAGTCATTTACAACCAGATACCAGTGGCAGGAGTTCAGACAGTTCTGGAACTGAGACTGGTGACAGTTACAACTGGAAACAGACCAGAGAACTTCAGTCAAGTTTTAACTGTCCAACAAAGACCAAGATTGTTTGTTCAGGCAACACTGATGGGAAACAGTTTAAAGGCTCTAAGTATGGAAAAGAATCTGGACACATGAACAACTCAGAGCAACACAATGAGAGGCAAGCAAGAAGAAAACCATTTAGCTGTTCTGATCAGAGTAAAAGACAGAAACAGAAGAGCACTCTGAACAAACACATTAGAATTCAGACAGGACAAAAACCATTTGTCTGTTCTGAATGTGGTCGAGGATTTGGGCGAAAGAGCCACCTGAAAAAACACATGATAATTCATACAGGAGAAAAAGCATTTATTTGTTGTGAGTGTGGTCAGAGATTTGGGCGAAAGAGCACTCTGAAGGCACACATGATAATTCATACAGGACAAAAAGCATTCGTTTGTTCTGAGTGTGGTCGAAGATTTTGGCGAAAGAGCAACTTGAATGAACACATGATAATTCATACAGGGCAAAAAGCATTCATCTGTTCTAAATGTGGTCAAAGATTTGGGCTAAAGAGTGCTCTGAGCACACACCTGTTAATGCATACAGGGCAAAAAGCATTCGTTTGTTCTGAGTGTGGTCGAAGATTTTGGCGAAAGAGCAACCTGAATGAACACATGATAATTCATACAGGGCAAAAAGCATTTGTCTGTTCTGAGTGTGGTCAAAGATTTGGGTTAAAGAGCAACCTGAACAGACACATGTTAATTCATACAGGACGAGAAGCATTTGTCTGTTCTGAGTGTTTTCGAGTATTTGGGCTAAAAAGCAACCTGAACAGACACATGATAATTCATAGAGGACACACAAACAAAATAACCAGACCGTAAGAATGACCTATGAACAACGTGGTCATTGAAAGAAATCGATACAGGGATTAAAGTTCTCAGTCGCTTTGACCGATTTCCTTCAACTGGGCTCAGATCCAACTCTAGCCATTTTGGTGCCCTAGGCCTCAGGTTTTCTGTGGCGACTCCGTGTGCAAGCAAGGGACTTACTTTTATAGGTGAGAATATGATTTAGATTATAGATTGATGACAGCTGTGGGATTAGGTGGGATTTGAACCGGGAATCTTCCGCACTGAAACCAAGGGCACTAACCACTTGGCCACCACCCCTGCATATAATGAAAAATAAGTAAATAAATACCCCCCGCCCCCGGAAGTAATGCTCTTTTGTTTATATATGTAAAAAGGAAAATATGTAAACTGTATAAAAGTCTATCTACAGTAGTGGAAAGTTGAACAAGTTGACCCTTGTGTAACCCTTGGTTAACCTCTACCTGGCTCCGGCTGCCACCCTGGGACAGCTCCATGTGTTACTGAACCACAAGACAAAATATCACATCGGCCAGAAATGAAATTAATGGTGATGATTTTGTCTGCTGTCGCCTGCAAACAACAAAGTCACTCACTCATCTTCAACTGCTTAGTCCAATTAAGGGTAATTGGGGGGGACTGCTGGAGCCTATCCCAACAGTCATAGGGTGTGAGACGGCATACACCGTAGACAAGGCACCAGACTGTCACAGGACCACCAATCCACCTAACATGGCTGCCTTTGGATGTGGGAGGAAGCCGGAGCACCCAGAGAGAACCCACGCAAACACAGGGGCAAACTCCACAAAGAAAGGCCACAGGTGAGAATTGAGCCCATGACCTTCTGGCTATAAGGCAACAGTGCTAACCACTGAGCCATCGTGCTGCCCCAGTCACAGTTATGACAGATTTGCTGCTTTCTGTGTTGACAAACTTCAGATAAACTCAAGAAACCCTTTTAAAAAGGACAGAATCAGCTGTTTTTTTTCCACTTGTGTGGAAGCTGTAACATTATTTTAACTCACCAATTTGTAGCTGTTGAGCAAAATGTCAGACTATCTTCTCTGGTGTTTGCTTGTCTTGTTTTTCTTGATGTCACATTGTTCAAACATAAAGACATTCGATATCTTGTTGGCCATAATATCAGGTGAATTCCTTTATTAATGTGACAGTATAGAATAAATGTTTCTGTGTAGGCTCTCAGTTGTCCAGGTGGTTTCCATAGTAGAGAAGCTTGAATCTTCGACTGGACTGGGTTGCTTGACGTGAGGACATTTCGCTTCAAATCGCCGAAGCTTCCTCAGCTAAAATTCTTGCTCTGGTGGTCTGACTTCTGTCTTGACTCTTGTAGAGAAGAATAATCAAGAAGTCACAAAAGCTGGAGTTTTAAACCTAACCAGACGTCTCCTACCGAGAGGCAGACTGCTATAGGCTGGTGACTAAACAATAGCTCTAATTAGCACCTATTGTGCTCTAGTTAGCACCCTCTTAATGACAGGGCAGCTGTCCCTCTCCTGATGGCTCCCTTGACGACTCTGCTGATGACGTGAATGACTCATTACCATGAACAAAAGACTGAAACTGCTTTGACCTGAGTACCCCATTGTAAACAGGGGATAAAGCGTGTCTCAGACCCCCTCCCCGGTTAAGGCTGGTTTCAAACGTTTCACAAAGAATGCCTCCTTGACCCCTTTCTCAAACCATTTCTTCTCTCTGGCTAATATGTTAACTTCTTGTCCTCAAACGTGTGGTTAGTGTCTTTAAGGGGAGATGAACTGCAGACTGAGGTCCACTGGCACCCTCTCTGCGGTGCTGGTATAGCCTTTTGTGTAAAGGTTGCTTAGTCTCACCTATATAGTGTTCGTTACCGTTTTCCTGACATCTGATAGAATACACTACATTGCTCTGTTTGTAACTAGGGATCCTGTCCTTAGGGTGAACTAATTTCTGTCTCAAGGTGGTTTAAACTGGTTTAAAGTAAACTGGGATTTTGTGCTGTCTGAAGATCCTCTGTAGTTTTTCCCCTACTCCTGCTAAATAAGGGAGAGACACTCCTGTTCTTCTTGTCTCCGTCTCCTGTCTATCTGGTCTCTTTGTTCTCTGGGACTTCTGCACTTTGTCCAGGGACCATCGTGGGATACCACATACTGTGAGGGCTTTCCGGACAAGTCTGTGTTCTTTAGCCCTTCCCTCTGCAGTTGTGGGCACCTGTAGGGCTCTGTGTTGAAGCGTCCTGATCACCCCGAGCTTGTGTTCAAGGGGGTGGTTTGAGCCAAAGAGCAGATATTGGTCAGTGTGAGTTGGTTTTCTGTAAACCCCTGTCTGGAGCTGCCTGTTCTCTCCCGTCGTAACATCACAGTCCAGAAGGCTAAATGGTTGTTTCTGGCATCCTCACGTGTGAACTTGATATTGGCGTCCACCAAGTTGATGTGTTCTGTAAAGTCCTCAACTTCCTGTTGCTTGATTTTAACCCATGTGTCATCAACATATCTGAACCAGTGACTGGGAGAGATGCCCGTGAAAGACATCAAGGCTGTCTTCTCTACTCGCTCCATGTACAGATTGGCCACAATGGGGGATACCGGAGACCCCATTGCACAGCCATGAATCTGCCTGTAGTAATTCCCCCTAAACAGGAAATACGTGGTGTTAAGACGGATCTCCAAGAGCTGGCAGATGTGGTCTGGTGTGAGTTTGGTCCTTTCAAGTAGTTTAGTCACCAGCCTATAGCAGTCTGCCTCTCGATAGGAGGGGTCTGGTTAGGTTTAAAACTCCAGCTTTTGTGACTTCTTGATTATTCTTCTCTACAAGAGTCAAGACAGAAGTCAGACCACCAGAGCAAGAATTTTAGCTGAGGAAGCTTCTGCGATTTGAAGCGAAACGTCCTCGCGTCAAGCAACCCAGTCCAGTAGAAGATTCAAGCTTCTCTACTATAGAATAAATGAAAATTTTCACACAATTAACAGATCTTTACACTCAAGAAGTAAAACACCTGTCCTATAAGGACAGACTCAGCTTCATACTTTTTGGAAAACATTACACACAGTGATTTGTAAAACTTTACACACATTTTAACACCTGAGACACAGATAAGGATTGTGAGGTTACTTCCTTCTCATTACAAAGCACCGGCTTGCCAATGACCACACTAATGAACTGTAATGAATTGTATCATCCACCAGGTGTGGTGGATGAGACACGTGCTTAACTGAAAATACAGCACTCAGGTATGTAGGTGATATTTACAGTATTATTGTTGTTGCTTTAGTTTTTCTTCGGAGTTGCTGTAAGTGTAAGTGCTTCATGAAGTAATTTTTGTCTCCAGATTTTTGTCTACACTTGACAGTAGTAAGAAAAACTACTGTTCTGATTTTCATTGTTGATTGATTTGTTACTGTAACTGAGTTTGGTAAGAAATATTTACAGTCTGTAGCATCAGTATTGTGCAGTACTTGGTTTACAGTATTTGTGTACATTCTCTGTATACCTCAAAGTAATCATGAAGAATGTTGTGGGTTTGTCTCTTTTGTCATCTAAATTATGTCTGGCAAAAAAAAAAAAAAAAAGTCTAGCACATGCTATTTCCTAAAACAGGGCTTTTTCCAAATGTGTTTTGTGTTGATCACAGTTGTGTGTAACTGAAATAATTTCTGATCATTTGAAGACTTAGTGAGATGAAGACAAAACAGCATTTTTATAAATATGTGTATATGTTCTGACTGAAGTGTCATTTTGCAAACAATGTAGGAGTTCTGCAAATCGAGTGTGGTCTTTGGATAATTGTGTGAATACTTTTAAAAAGCAATTTTCAAAATTGCGTGTAAATGATTGAAAAAAGCTGTAAAACTCACACAGTCATCTTCAACTGCTTTGTCCAATTAAGGGTCACGGGGAGCTGGAGCCCACCCCAGCAGTCATAGAGTGCGAGGCTGCGTACACCCTGAACCCTGTCGCAGGGCCACAGATAGATAGACCAACAAACACAACCACGCACGCACACCTGAACAGTTTAAAATTTCCAGTCCATCTAACCTGTGTGTTTTTGGATGTGGGAGGAAGCCGGAGCACCCGGAGAGAACCCACACAAACGTGGGGAGAACAAACCAAACTCCACACAGAAAGGCCACAGGTGGAATCGAACCCATGAGCTTCTCGCCTGCGAGCAACAGTGATAATCACTAATCCACTGTGCTGTCAGCTGTAAGACTATTTACAACAAAAAATGTTTCACCAATCGAATTCTGAGGAATTGAAAATGAAAATCATGTTTACCGCCCTCGAGTGGACATAATGCTGTACTACAACGTCATGAATTTCATAATAACACAGAACGGATTTTAAAATATGCATTATAAATATATGACTATTGCCATCCACAAAAAAATACAACTGCTTGACCAAACCTGCTCAGACCAAACAATCAGAAACAGACTTCATAAGGGGGTCTGAGGGCCTGACGTCCTGTAGTGGACCCTGTGCTCACTGACTGGCACCTTGGAGCTCAACTGGCATTTACCAAAGAACAGCAGAATTGGTTGGTCCACCATCGTGCTTTTCTCAGATGAGAGCAGGTTCAACCCGAGCACATGTGACAGACATGAAAGAGTCTGGAGAAGCCATGGAGAACGTTATGCTGCCTGTAACATCACTCAGCACGACCAGTTTGGTGAGTCAGTGATGGTTTTGGTGAGACATCTCCCTGGAAGGACACACAGACATCAACAGACTAAACAACAGCACCATGACTGATATCAGGATGAAGTCCTTGGACTCACTGTCAGAGAATCTGTTTCATCCTTCATAGTTCTGACTCACAAATCTGAATCTGATGACTTCATGGTCTCCTTCAGAGTTTGGTGTATATCAGATATAACTTCTCCTCTCCTTTCTTGGATAACATGGATTGTGTCGACTCTCACCCTCCCCTGTAGTTGTATCCGTGTCACTAATCTCTGCTTTAGGCTCCTGTCTGATTGATTTGATGTCAGTTTTTGGTAGGTGGCTTTCAGTCGTCTCCTTGTAAAGAATCTTTTCTCTCATGTCCAGATCTGTCTGAGTCTGACACTCATTTACACATTTGGTGATGAACTTCACCAACCTGTTTTTGAGTTCTCTTCCTGTGTCTGGATAAAAGACAAGATATGAAGAGCTGTTTTTGTCACAACCCACAAAAACCCCTTTTTCACGTTGTGAGTCCAGATTTTTCTTGTGTTTGTGGACACAACACACCGACCCAAATGTTCTCATCCTTGAAAGGTCAAACTTCTCTGTCCCGTTTTGATGAGGGCAATAAGGTGCTGAGGTCTTATGCTGAATGGTGTTTTGACAAAGCAGTGACTGAAACTCTGGAGATGTAAACTCTGTGCCGTTATCTGATCTGATGCACTTGATTTTTCCATAAGTTGCTCCATCAGCAATGAACTTCTCTGTAGCTTTAACTGTGTCACTCTGAGCTTTAAAAAAATAGTGACCAGTTAATGTTGATGTGGACCTGAAACCATCCTTTGCTGCTGGCTCTGTAGGTCCTGACAAATCTCTATGTCCAAGTGAGACATTTGCTCTTTCATCTGGTTCTCTGTTCCTGCTCTGGACTCACACTTCACATTTAAGATCAGCCTCATCAGTTTGACCTTTAATTTTCATCCCCTCTGTGACACTTTCCAACTTTAACACGTCCTCATAGTTACAGTGACCTAATATGTGGTGCCATGTTTGAAGATGGTAGCATCCATGACATTGATCAACATCACTTTCATCTGGAGGCTGAACGGTGTTTAAATAGTTCAGTTGATCAGACACCTAAATGTCAGACCGTCCTTATGGACGAGCTCCTTCTGTCCCTCCTTGAAGATGACGGTCGCTGCTTTGAAGGAGAAGATGTCTTGGTGGAACGATGGGACGTACAACACCTCCATCAGTATCGTGTCCACTGCATGACCTCTGCTGTCAATCAAGTGAACTTTGGCTGCACCCCTCTTCAACACAACCCCACTGGTCCTCTGTCCATCAGCAGCTCCAATATGTGCTTTTGCAGCTTGAAACTTAAATAAACGTCACTCAAAGTCTCTTCTTCCTTCCTCAGTGTGGTGATAACAGTCTCTGCATAAATAATATAATCTGTGACGCTCTCATGAACAGCTTTTTGAAGGGACGTCAGCTCCGTATACAGGCTGACATGGTTGGGTAGGATCACGTTGAAATGAAATCCAAAAGTAATCAGATTACAAGTCATCCAAATGTATGTACATACATACATGTAATCCACATGGATTCTTTCAAAGTAATCCTACCCAACCTTGCAGGCTGATCACACGTGGCTTCACCTTACCAGCATCATGGTCTCTGAAAATCTGAAGCACCTTCCTACCGTCGTCCGCTGCATCTCTCATCACAAGTGACAGACTTTTATCATCCAACACTTGAATCAGTTCAACAAACACCTCTTCATTTCTTTCAGCATCTTCATCTGCACCTCATCACCTTCATCTGGCTCTTGCAGTTTGATCCTCTTTTAACCAAATCAAATCAATTTTATTTATATAGCACCAAATCACAACAAACAGTTGCCACAAGGCGCTTTATATTGTAAGGCAAAGCCATACAATAATTACGGAAAAACCCCAAAGGTCAAAACGACCCCCTGTGAGCAAGCACTTGGCGACAGTGGGAAGGAAAAACTCCCTTTTAACAGGAAGAAACCTCCAGCAGAACCAGGCTCAGGGAGGGGCAGTCTTCTGCTGGGACTGGTTGGGGCTGAGGGAGAGAACCAGGAAAAAGACATGCTGTGGAGGGGAGCAGAGATCAATCACTAATGATTAAATGCAGAGTGGTGCATACAGAGCAAAAAGAGAAAGAAACACTCAGGGCATCATGGGAACCCCCCAGCAGTCTAAGTCTATAGCAGCATAACTAAGGGATGGTTCAGGGTCACCTGATCCAGCCCTAACTATAAGCTTTAGCAAAAAGGAAAGTTTTAAGCCTAATCTTAAAAGTAGAGAGGGTGTCTGTCTCCCTGATCTGAATTGGGAGCTGGTTCCAGAGGAGAGGAGCCTGAAAGCTGAAGGCTCTGCCTCCCATTCTACTCTTAAAAACCCTAGGAACTACAAGTAAGCCTGCAGTCTGAGAGCGAAGCGCTCTATTGGGGTGATATGGTACTATGAGGTCCCTAAGATAAGATGGGACCTGATTATTCAAAACCTTATAAGTAAGAAGAAGAATTTGAAATTCTATTCTAGAATTAACAGGAAGCCAATGAAGAGAAGCCAATATGGGTGAAATATGCTCTCTCCTTCTAGTCCCTGTCAGTACTCTAGCTGCAGCATTTTGAATTAACTGAAGGCTTTTCAGGGAACTTTTAGGACAACCTGATAATAATGAATTACAATAGTCCAGCCTAGAGGAAATAAATGCAATGAATTAGTTTTTCAGCATCACTCTGAGACAAGACCTTTCTAATTTTAGAGATATTGTGCAAATGCAAAAAAGCAGTCCTACATATTTGTTTAATATGCGCATTGAATGACTTATCCTGATCAAAAATGACTCCAAGATTTCTCACAGTATTACTAGAGGTCAGGGTAATGCCATCCACTAAGGATCTGGTTAGACACCATGTTTCTAAGATTTGTGGGGCCAAGTACAATAACTTCAGTTTTATCTGAGTTTAAAAGCAGGAAATTAGAGGTCATCCATGTCTTTATGTCTGTAAGACAATCCTGCAGTTTAGCTAATTGGTGTGTGTCCTCTGGCTTCATGGATAGATAAAGCTGGGTATCATCTGCGTAACAATGAAAATTTAAGCAATGCTGTCTAATAATACTGCCTAAGGGAAGCATGTATAAAGTGAATAAAATTGGTCCTAGCACAGAACCTTGTGGAACTCCATAATTAACCTCAGTCTGTGAAGAAGATTCCCCATTTACATGAACAAATTGTAATCTATTAGATAAATATGATTCAAACCACCGCAGCGCAGTGCCTTTAATACCTATGGCATGCTCTAATCTCTGTAATAAAATTTTATGGTCAACAGTATCAGAAGCAGCACTGAGGTCTAACAGAACAAGCACAGAGATGAGTCCACTGTCTGAGGCCATAAGAAGATCATTTGTAACCTTCACTAATGCTGTTTCTGTACTATGATGAATTCTAAACCCTGACTGAAACTCTTCAAATAGACCATTCCTCTGCAGATGATCAGTTAGCTGTTTTACAACTACCCTTTCAAGAGTTTTTGAGAGAAAAGGAAGGTTGGAGATTGGCCTATAATTAGCTAAGATACGAGTAGCTGGGTCAAGTGATGGCTTTTTAAGTAATGGATTAATTACTGCCACCTTAAAAGCCTGTGGTACATAGCCAACTAATAAAGATAGATTGATCATATTTAAGATCGAAGCATTAATTAATGGTAGGGCTTCCTTGAGCAGCCTGGTAGGAATGGGGTCTAATAGACATGTTGATGGTTTGGAGGAAGTAACTAATGAAAATAACTCGGAGAGAAAGAGTCTAACCAAATACCAGCATCACTGAAAGCAGCCAAAGATAACAATATGTCTTTGGTAAGGTTATGAGTAATTTTTTCTCTAATAGTTAATTTTTTTTTAGCAAAGATAGTCATGAAGTCATTACTAGTTAAAGTTAAAGGAATACTACTCGGCTCAATAGAGCTCTGACTCTTGTCAGCCTGGCTACAGTGCTGAAAAGAAACCTGGGGTGTTCTTATTTTCTTCAATTAGTGATGAGTAGTAAGAATGTCATAGCTTTATGGAGGGCTTTTTATAGAGCAAACAGACTCTTTTTCCAGGCTAAGTGAAGATCTTCTAAATTAGTGAGACGCCATTTCCTCTCCAACTTACGGGTTATCTGCTTTAAGCTGCGAGTTTGTGAGTTATACCCTGGAGTCAGGCACTTCTGATTTAAAGCTCTCTTTTTCAGAGGAGCTACAGCATCCAAAGTTTTCCCTAAAGAGGATATAAAACTATTGACGAGATAATCTATCTCACTCACAGAGTTTAGGTAGCTACTCTGCCCTGTGTTGGTATATGCATTGGAGAACATAAGAAGGAATCATATCCTTAAACCTAGTTTACAGCGCTTTCTGAAGACTTCTACTGTAATGAAACTTACTCCCCACTGCTGGGTAGTCCATCAAAGTAAATGTAAATGTTATTAAGAAATGATCTGACAGAAGGGGGTTTTCAGGGAATACTGTTAAGTCTTCAATTTCCATACCATAAGTCAGAACAAGATCTAAAGTATGGTTAAAGTAGTGGGTGGACTCATTTACATTTTGAGCAAAGCCAATCGAGTCTAACAATAGATAAAATGCAGTGTTGAGGCTGTCATTCTCAGCATCTGTGTGGATGTTAAAATCGCCCACTGTAATTATCTTATCTGAGCTAAGCACTAAGTCAGACAAAAGGTCCGAAAATTCACAGAGAAACTCACAGTAACGACCAGGTCGACGATAGATAACAACAAATAAAACTGGTTTTTGGGACTTCCAATTTGGATGGACAAGACTAAGAGACAAGCTTTCAAATGAATTAAAGCTCTGTCTTGGTTTTTGATTAATTAATAAACTGGAGTGGAAGATTGCTGCTAATCCGCCGCCTCGGCCCGTGCTACGAGCGTTCTGGCAGTTAGTGTGACTCGGGGGTGTTGACTCATTTAAACTAACATATTCATCCTGCTGTAACCAGGTTTCTGTAAGGCAGAATAAATCAATATGTTGATCAATTATATCATTTACTAACAGGGACTTAGAAGAGAGAGATCTAATGTTTAATAGACCACATTTAACTGTTTTAGTCTGTGGTGCAGTTGAAGGTGCTATATTATTTTTTCTTTTTGAATTTTTATGCTTAATTAGATTTTTGCTAGTCATTGGTGGTCTGGGAGCAGGCACCATCTCTATGGGGATGGGGTAATGAGGGGATGGCAGGGGGAGAGAAGCTGCAGAGAGGTGTGTAAGACTACAACTCTGCTTCCTGGTCCGAACCCTGGATAGTCACGGTTTGGAGGATTTAAGAAAATTGGCCAGATTTCTAGAAATGAGAGCTGCTCCATCCAAAGTGGGATGGATGCCATCTCTCCTAACAAGACCAGGTTTTCCCCAGAAGCTTTGCCAATTATCTATGAAGCCCACCTCATTTTTTGGACACCACTCAGACAGCCAGCAATTCAGGGAGAACATGCGGCTAAACATGTCACTCCCGGTCCGATTGGGGAGGGGCCCAGAGAAAACTACAGAGTCTGACATTGTTTTTGCAAAGTTACACACCGATTCAATGTTAATTTTAGTGACCTCCGATTGGCGTAACCGGGTGTCATTACTGCCGACGTGAATTACAATCTTACCAAATTTACGCTTAGCCTTAGCCAGCAGTTTCAAATTTCCTTCAATGTCGCCTGCTCTGGCCCCCGGAAGACAATTGACTATGGTTGCTGGTGTCGCTAACTTCACATTTTCGAAAACAGAGTTGCCAATAACCAGAGTTTGTTCCTCGGCGGGTGTGTCGCCGAGTGGGGAAAAACAGTTAGAAATGTGAACAGGTTGGCGGTGTACACGGGGCTTCTGTTTAGGACTACGCTTCCTCCTCACAGTCACCTAGTCGGCCTGCTTTCCCGGCTGCTTGGGATCCGCTGGAGGGGAACTAACGGCGGCTAAGCTACCTTGGTCCGCACCGACTACAGGGGCCTGGCTAGCTGTAGGATTTTCCAAGGTGCGGAGCCGAGTCTCCAATTCGCCCAGCCTGGCCTCCAAAGCTACGAATAAGCTACACTTATTACAAGTACCATTACTGCTAAAGGAGGCCGAGGAATAACTAAACATTTCACACCCAGAGCAGAAAAGTGCGGGAGAGACAGGAGAAGCTGCCATGCTAAACCAGCTAAGAGCTAGTAGCTGCGCTAAGCTAGCGGATTCCTAAAAACACACAAAGTGAATAATGTGTAAATAATTTAGAGGTGATTCAGCAGAGGGAGTGCTTCAGTTAAGGCACGTGAAGATTACACTGTGAAACAAATCGTTATCTAGTTAACTAGATCAATCTAACTGCGCAGATTAAACAGCTAACAGATACAGCAAAACACCGCTGTGCTCCAGAACAGGAAGTGATACAATACTGCAGTGAGAGCCAACCACCAGTCAACCAAGCAGAAGCAGTTGTGCAAGAAACTTTGTTTCCCATAACTCAGTTTTTTTCATCTCCATCGAAACATAAATGGGTTTATATAACAGCGGAGTGGATCCTTGTCCTTTGATTGGTACTTTGTATGTCACATGACATGGATTATTCGTCCCATTTGTGTTGCATTGCATTTAGAGTGCAGTTTGGTTCCATACGTTTTGTATCATTGCATTCTGCATACACACCTACACACACACACACACACACACATATAAAACCAATCCACTGTGCTGTCTGGAGGCTATTAGCAGGAAGCTAGAATGAAAAGCTGGACTAATTTCTGACGTGATTTTTTTTCACTGCACTGAGGATGTAGTCTTTTTTTTTTTTGTAGTACACACACGCAAAAGCGCCGACCCGGTTGTGTGAGTGCGAGGGACAACGACACAATCAAGACGACGATTTGATTGAGCTAACTGACGGTGTTCTTGTAGCACACACACACACACACACACACAAAATTCACTCCGCTGTAAGCCATCTGGATGCATGAAGAGCTGTTAAGATGAAAGCTGATGTGATTTTTGGCTGGACTGAGGAACTACAGTCTTTTTTTATGGAAGTCTGAAGTCAGTGCACAGCATCACCGGACTACACGTCACAATTTGGACTTTAGAAGCAGTGGAACACCAAAATGTAAGTCCCTTTTCTGTTGTTTATAATTAATAAAATATGAAATAACAAGGATCTATTTTAGCCATTATATAAAACAAATAATTAATATTTTTACATTATTTCAATGGAACGAATATTTAATTCAGTTAAAGCTGGAACAAACCATTCAACTCGGCTTCGCCTTGCCTTGTATACCATCAGCTTCCAAATTTCTTCCTGGGTCTATAAGCTGTTGATGTTGCATCATAAAGGACTGGAATAGTGTCTTAACATAATGGAGGAAAAAACTCGCACACAGCCTTCAGTTTGTTTGACTGGCAGGAAAACTACTCACAGGAGCAAAGTCACAGTCATTTATTGATTATCTGCGTACTCTGACAATGACAGCAGTGTGACGAGCACATTGAAGAACCCAATAGTTCAACATCTTTAAATGACAGGATTGATGGAGAGAAAAGAGCTTTTTTCTCGTCTCTGCGAGTCTCCTTTAGTACTCCAGTCCAGTAGGTGGCGGTAATGGAACGATAAGTTCGTCACCGTCATAACGATCAAATAAACTTTCCTGTTGTCGTCCGAGGCTAAAGCTAGTTAGCTGGAGACGCTGGAAACTCTTCTCTGAACAGATCAAACTTCACTCGGTGATCCTCAAATATGTTTTTTGAAGAGCTCCAGAAGCACAAAGGTCGACAGTAACGCGGAAGAAGAAGAAAAGGCGAAGTTAGCACGAAAAGAAGGAACAGCTGAGAATGTTATTGAAACAGCGGCTAACTGCTGCTAATGCCGAGATACTTGAGTTGGTAGAAACAAAAAACATCGCAGAGCAGCAAGAAGAAACGAGTCGATTTAAAGAAGCGAAGAAACTAGTCAACGTGCTGGATGCTGTTTTCAAGCCTGAAGTTCGTTGATCCAGAGCAGGTTTGTCCACTAAACTTTCTTAGGAATAATAAGGAAATTCTGGAAAAATACAAATAAGAAATGGAATTGAATAAGCGTTTTCAGCATCTCGGGCACGCGGGGGCTGATGGGAAGGCATCGGGACAAATAAATGCATGTGCTTGACGGCGGACGGGTAATCAACGTAAAATCGCTCAGTACTGCGTGCGGTAAATGACATTTTTCATGTGAAATAGAGAGACAGCATGTGCATTTTGCGGCAAGATGCCGCTGACGCAACATGCACCTGCCTTTGCTGGCAAAAATAAGCATAATAAATGTTTCCCAAGCACTGACAGCTGCACATGGCTATGTACCGATAGCGAATTTGCGAAACGTAGGATAGTAGGGGAAGGTTCCGCCCTTTTGGCCTCTGATTGGCTGGTGCGCAGCAGTGGAAGTGAATGGACGTGCGCGCCTCAATCTAAAACCCCTGGCAATAATTATGGAATCACCGGCCTCAGAGGATGTTCATTCAGTTGTTTAATTTTGTAGAAAAAAAGCAGATCACAGACATGACACAAAACTAAAGTCATTTCAAATGGCAACTTTCTGGCTTTAAGAAACACTATAAGAAATCCGGAAAAAAAATTGTGGCAGTCAGTAACGGTTACTTTTTTAGACCAAGCAGAGGGAAAAAAATATGGACTCACTCAATTCTGAGGAATAAATTGTGGAATCACCCTGTACATTTCCATCCCCAAAACTAACACCTGCATCAAATCAGAACTGCTCGTTAGTCTGCATCTAAAAAGGAGTGATCACACCTTGGAGAGCTGTTGCACCAAGTGGACTGACATGAATCATGGCTCCAACACAAGAGATGTCAATTGAAACAAAGGAGAGGATTATCAAACTCTTAAGAGGGTAAATCATCACGCAATGTTGCAAATATGTTGGTTGTTCACAGTCAGCTGTGTCTAAACTCTGGACCAAATACAAACAAAATGGGAAGGTTGTTAAGGCCAAACATACTGGTAGACCAAGGAAGATGTCAAAGTGTCAAGACAGAAAACTTAAAGCAGTATGTCTCAAAAATCGAAAATGCACAACAAAACAAATGAGGAATGAATGGGAGGAAACTGGAGTCAATGTCTGTGACCGAACTGTAAGAAACCGCCTAAAGGAAATGGGATTTACATACAGAAAAGCTAAACGAAAGCCATCATTAACACCTAAACAGAAAAACAAGGTTACAATGGGCTAAGGAAAAGCAATTGTGGACTGTGGATGACTGGATGAAAGTCATATTCAGTGATGAATCTCAAATCTGCATTGGGCAAGGTGATGATGCTGGAACTTTTGTTTGGTGCAGTTCCAATGACATTTATAAAGATGACTGCCTGATGAGAACATGTAAATTTCCACAGTCATTGATGATATGGGGCTGCATGTCAGGTAAAGGCACTGGGGAGATGGCTGTCATTACATCATCAATAAATGCACAAGTTTACGTTGATATTTTGGACACTTTTCTTATCCCATCAATTGAAAGGATGTTTGGGGATGATGAAATCATTTTTCAAGATGATAATGCATCTTGCCATAGAGCAAAAACTGTGAAAACATTCCTTGCAAAAAGACACATTGGGTCAATGTCACGGCCTGCAAATAGTCCGGATCTTAATCCAATTGAAAATCTTTGGTGGAAGTTGAAGAAAATGGTCCATGACAAGGCTCCAACCTGCAAAGCTGATCTGGCAACAGCAATCAGAGAAAGTTGGACCCAGATTGATGAAGAGTACTGTTTGTCACTCATTAAGTCCATGCCTTAGAGACTGCAAGCTGTTATAAAAGCCAGAGGTGGTGCAACAAAAGACTAGTGATGTGTTGGAGCGTTTTTTTGTTTTTCATGATTCCATAATTTTTTCCTCAGAATTGAGTGATTCCATATTTTTTTCCCTCTGGTTGGTCTAAAAAAGTAACCGTTACTGACTGCCACAATTTTTTTTTCCTGATTTCTTATAGTGTTTCTGAAAGCCAGAAAGTTGCCATTTGAAATGACTTTAGTTTTGTGTCATGTCTGTGATCTGCTTTTTCTACAAAATTAAACAACTGAATGAACATCCTCCGAGGCCGGTCATTCCATAATTTTTGCCAGGGGTTGTATTAGCGTCGCTAACCACAGGGCGGCGCCATTACTAAGGGTGGAGATGTGCAGATCATAAATAAACTGACCGCTTTTTTCGCACTAGCTTCGCTATTTCTTAATGGCTTTTAATAAATGTAGGCTTGTTTTAAAGCCCTCTGAAAGCTCTTTCCAATGAACCTATGCATGTTTGCGTGAAAAAAAACTTTTATGTAAAATGCAGAAATTTGGGGAAATTATGACAAACTGCTGCTTTTCTTGCTCTGTTGTCACTATTTAACAGATTTTAATAAAAGTGGGCTTGGTTTAAAGTCCTATAATTGCTCTTTCTAATGAACCCATACATGCCTGGGTAGGAAAAAAAGTGTTTTATGTCAAGTGTGGAAATTTGGGGAAAATATGCCATTCTGTTCATTTACTGTGATGTTTTTTTCCTGTCATCATAATTCTCAATGGATTTTTATAAATGAAGCCTTGTAAGTTGTATTCAATCTGATTAAAAGCTCTAATGAACCCATACATGCCTAGATAAAAAAAATCCTTATATATTAAAATATAAATCTGAAGTATGCCTGGCCATTGTGGTCATTTACATTGCTGCTTTTTCCACTGTAATATTATTGCCAGTCTTTTAATAACAACATATATATATATATATATATATATATATATATATATATACACACACATACACACACAGTGGTGGGCACAGTTCCGATAATCTGATAACAGATAATTATCGAAGATAACGTTTTCATTATCGGATTATCTTTTTAGATAACTTTAAAAACCATTATCGGACTAATTATCTTCCCATGAGTTTTTGTCAGATAACTTTTAGACCGATAATGTAGTAAACAAAGCTGAACAGCAGCAAACATTTCTAAAAGTGAAAATCAGTTGAGTACCTACCTGATAAGTTTCCTAACAGATGTATGGTTCCATCCTCTGCAAACAGAAGACAGCTGCTTCGATGAAGAACACTATCTTCTGCAGGTAAAAGAAAAGCTGGTTCTTAAGAAAAAAAAAAAATTTCCTTTAACACCATACTGATATGCTGGCAATATCACCCAAGTCATCCAGAGGCATACATTTTTAACTTATGGTTCAAATTTTAACCAAACTAATTTTGGACAGTTATTTAAAATTACTGTCATGTCTGAAGTTTTATAAAGTGAAAATAACAGATATATGTTTTAGTTTTAAAGTAATGTGCTAATTTTTAAGGTTTTAGTGTGGACATGCTGTGCCGAGCAGTGCATTATGGGTAGGATTAGTACGTTCACGGCAGGACAAATGCATTTCAGACACTCTGTTCAGGCTCCACGGACAACAGCATTAAACTCTAGTGCCTAAAACTCTCGTGAATATATTCCCTGGGTTTATAGACGTTATTGTATTTGCGTTTGTTAAATTCCACGCATCTTAAATGTAGCAGCAGACATGGATTATCTGGAATTTTGTTTTGGAAAGATTTCAAGGCCTCTACTGCCAGTAGTGTTCATGGCAATTCATGGCAGTATTTGTCTTGAAGATGAGCAGACACTATATTTTTTTATCACAAGTTAAGTTTTTTCATACTTAATTTACAAAAACTCTCGATGGGAGACATCAAAGTTTAAAAACAAAAGGACAAAAAAAAAAAAAAACATTACAAGACAGCTCTGCGATGTTTGCACATGCACATTGCAAGCGGTAGGACGCTTGTTGCCCCTCAGCAGCAGGAAACCCTCACGACGGCCGACCAGAATAATATCAAACAGGTTTGATTTTCATTCGACCATACTATCAGCAATCAGGAGGTGGTCGTGAGATGTTAAACGCAGCTTGTTACTCCATGTACACTACACGATGCAGTATGCGCGAATAACCTGAAACTCGGTCCAAAAAATTCTCACATGAATAAAAAATCATCTGAACATTCTCACATTCTCTCCACATGCAAAACATGTTGTGATGACACTTCCAGAGCTCTGTAAAAATGCCTGTTTTTACAAATAAAAAATGGAATATTTTACAAAAGCACATCTGTAAACACCAACACACGACACACGTCACATTAACGTGTTGGATTACATAGTGAATGACTGAACCAATCAGTGTTTAGCGGAGGTACATTTTACCCAGAATCCTTTGCGATCTGTCTGTGTTTGTTAGGAAACCTCAGAGTTAGTGCATTATTCAACATTAAAACATATACGAGGTCTCTTAGATAATAAACCGACCCTTTTATTTTTTTTTTAACTATATGGATTTGAATGACATGCGATTACACCAATCATGCTTGAACCCTCGTGCGCATGCGTGAGTTTTTTCACGCGTGTCGGTGATGTCATTTCCCTGTGGGCAGGCCTTGAGTGAGATGTGGTCCCGCCCTCTCGGCTGAATTCCTTTGTTTCACACGCTGCTCGAGACAGCGCGCGTTGCTTTATCAAAAATTTTTCTGGACCTGTGAGGAATATCCGAGTGGACACTATTCGAGAAATTAAGCTGGTTTTCTGTGAAAAGTTTAACGGCTGATGAGAGATTATGGGGTGTTTCTGTCGGTGTAAGGACTTCCCACGGAGCGGGACGTCCTGCAGCGCTTCCAGGCGCTGTCGTCGGCCTGTTTCGAGCTGAAAACATCCTAATTTAAGGCTTAATTCACCCAGGACATCGTGAGAGAACAGAGAAGATTCAGAAGAGGCCGGCATGAGGAATTTATGCGGACATTCCACTGTTTAAGGACATTTTTTTAATGAAAGACGTACGCGCAAATTCGCTGAGTCGTTTCCGTGACGACTCGGCAAATCTGTGTGCGCCGCGACAGGAAAAACACCTCCGTGTTGAAAACCATTTGTAGAATTCAGGCGGCTTTTGATGGCTTTCAACAAGTGAGTAACTGAGAAATTGTTTAACAGCTTGGGCATGTTCCAACTTGCCCGTTAAGATTTCCAACGGAGGTGTTTTTCTTGCCGCGACCCCCCGCGGTCGGGTCCAGCCCGACATGCGACTCTGCCCGCACGTTCTTTCATTACAAAATGACCGTTAACAATGGAATGTCCGAATAAACTCCTCATGCCGACTTCTTCTGAAAGTTCTCTGTTCTCTGACGACTTACTGCGTCAACAGAGCCTGAAATGTGGAAGTTTTCAACTTGAAACGGCGAGACGCTGGCGCCTCGAAGCGCAGATCGCCGTCAGGCGCCGTGGACCGTCCTTAAAGCGACACTACCAGACCAAAATCTCTCATCAGCCGTTAAAATTTTTACTGAAAACCAGCTGAATTTATTGAATGGTGTCCACTCAGTTGTGCCTTACAGTTTTGAAAAAATTTTTATCAAACAAAGCAACAGTCTCTGAGCCATTCCTAAACAATGAAAAAAATCGACGAGCGGGTGGGCCACTCCTCACTCAAAGACTGCCCACAGGAGAATGACGTAACCGACAGGCGTGAAAAAACTCTCGCATGCCCACGAGGGTTCAAGCATGTCTGATGTAATCACACGTGATTCAAATCCATATGGTTTTTGAAAAAAATAATAAGGTCGGATACTTTTCTAATAGACCTCGTATGTTATATTTTAACTTTGTACAAACGACAGAATTGGCATTAATGGAGTTATTCTATCAGTATTCATTTTATTTATACACCAAACCATAAGTCAGTATTACTTTATTTTCCAAGACCTCCGCCTGCCCGGAGCGTTGTGATTGGTAGAGAGTTGGGCTTGGTGACTGCTCTCAGCTTGTCTCTGCACTGTAAGCTGTGTAGTAAATAAGAGCTTCCAGCAGGAGGCAGGATGTTCAAACATAGAAGTGTGGGCTCATTGTTTGGGTCTGCTGTCGCTTTGATGTTTTCAGAAGCGATCGTGGTGTTTAAACTCAAATTCAGTTTATTAATAGTCGAAAATATACTAAAAACAATACTGGAATTTATCGGTTATCGGTTATCTGTAACTTCCGATACATTTTTGGGTGGTTTATCGGTTTATCTTTATCAAAGATAACTTTTCAGTTATCTGATTATCTGTTATCGAAGTTAATTTTTTGGTTATCTGTGCCCACCACTGTGTGTGTGTGTGTATATATATGTGTGTATATATATATATATATATATAATGTGTATGTGTGTTTCCGTATTTGTATGCATGTGAATGCAGCTTAATGAAAAGAACTTATGGCGTTGAGTTATAGTCTCAGTATATCGATATTAAACTGCAATATAACGACTTTAAAATAGACATTTGTTTTACATAATTACATTAAGGCTATTGTACAGTTCATTTTAGTATTTGAGAATTTGTTTTTGTAGTTGGTGCAGTTGATGGCGCAGCACTGGCTGCCTTTTTTCCCCCCTCATTTTGCTTCTGTTTAACAGGTGCCTTAACTGGCTCAAGGCGCTCTCTCCACCCTTAGTGTAATGGTCGCTGTGCGGCATGCCGCTAGTCACGTGGCATCCATTCCAGGTCCCTATTTCCATGGCTATCTGATGCTCGAGCAGGACAGTGACTGACTGACAACTGAGCACAGAGAAATGTTTTAAAATTGGTAAATGTTTTAAAATAAGTGTTAAATATATCTAGAAGGCTGTACTTAGTTATCGCAGGTAGGGCTGCAACAAACGATTATTTGGATCATCGATGAATCTGATGGGGTTTCGACACGATTAATCGGATTAATGGGGAATTTTTTTAAAATGTGCCAGGGAAACAATTTTTTCTCTCCTTCCATCACTTTATTTAACAACAGAACATTATTTGAAAACTTAAAATACTTGAAAATCAACAAATCGTCAAATGTCCCTTGGCTGTTGAAATATAAAATAATAAAGAATAAAACAGTTTATAATAAAGAACAAAAATAATTATTTCAAATGACATTGCTTTATCAAAGTGCTGAGTTGCCATAAAACAACATTGAAACATATAAATGTTATAAAATATATGGTGAAAAAAAAGAGGTATTTTTGTTGCTGCAAATGAGCAATTAGCATAACCAGTTAACCATAAAACCTAAATCAAAAACTGTAGCCTGACTCATTATATGTGCAACATTCTATGTATAACTTTTAAACAATGTGGTCATTTCACAATGACACATGACTCATGTCTCTTTCTCTAAAATTGTATTGTAGCATTATTAGTTATTATTACTATTATTATTGTTGCTGTTAATATATAAATAAAAATAAATTAAAAATATTATAATTTGTAATACATTTTACTCTTTTACGACAACAAATGCTGAGCCATTGATTATTATACAGAAAACGAATGCACAAACATGCTGAAATGCCAGCAGCTTAATGCTAACTTTAACATTGAAAACGCCATAGACATGCTAACACATTAGCATCGACGTTAGCATAAAATACATCTATCAACTGTTTCAGAAGACCATAACAGGTCAGTAAGACATAAAAAAAGGTAAATATTCCTCACAGACATATGCTCTTTAGGGTTTTAGTGGAGAAAAATTAAGATAAAGCAAAATAAAACAAATGAAACCAGTGAAGCAGCAGTTCGAAGCACTCCTTCAATGGTTCAAGATTCAAAGCAAAGCTCGATTGATTATATGGAAGAAACGAAACATTTGCGGTAAAACAAAGTTATTTAGCAACTAATCGATGACTAAATTAGTTGACAACTATTTTAATAATCGATTTTAATCGATTAACTCAATTAGTTGTTTCAGCTCTAATCGCAGGTGAGCACACTAACATTAACTTTATCTACGCTGCCGTTTCTGCTCGACCTCCACGTGGCTGCTTGCAGCTATATATATATGTATATATATATTTATGTATTTGTTTTTGGTTGGCTCCTGCACCTTAATTTGAATATGTGCACGATCCCAGATTAAATAAGATATAAATTTATCAGTATAAACAGTAATTTCTATATTGCAGTTATTACATTTCATGTCAACACATAAATGCAAACGTCGGTTTTTCTTTATTTCTTTTTGATATTAGAATTCTTCAATCTAGTAATAAACTGTTACAGACTGGTAACATTATACATGTTTATGCCTTATTTCCCTGATAGACCGTTGTGAAAAGGAAAGCAGGTGAAAAGGTGTTTTTTTATGGTCGGTCACAATAGTGACTGGTGGGATAATGTATTATCAGGGTTTTTCATGGGCAACTGACACATTGCTCTGTGTAGTCCTCAGTATTTTAACATATTTCAGCCACAGATGTTTTGAATAGTTTGTCCTTGATCAGTTCTACATATTTACTTCAAAATATTTAATGCAGTATATTCCATTGGGGTGAAGGTGAGATGGTGGTGGTGCTGTAAAGTGTGTAATATTGGAATATTCTGACATGTTAGGTCCAGTGGGGGTGGGGCGAGATATGTTTATGATTTTGATTTGAGTGTGTTGAATTGAGCTGGGACAAAGTCATAGTAACATTTCTGAGTGAGATATGTTCATATTTTGATGATTGCACAGAGAAACATGTAAATTCTGGAAAATTTGCCAATTTTGGTGACATGTTTATTTAAACAAACCTTCCTAAGGTTTTGTTTGAGAACATTGGTGTAACAATTTGATTCCGTCTGTGCCACTATAATGTAAACAGCTCTGGTTATGTGACACATTGCACTATGCACGTTATTGCACATACTTCATTCAAACCCTTCCCACTCTCCGTTTTTGTTCTACATGTACTGATTGATTCAGTAACATTTTTAAAGCCTAGAAAGTGTCGATTGTTTTTTTTTTACGGTCACAATTGTGACCGTTGGGTTGAAATGGGTTAAGATTGGAGGAGATATTTTACTGCATAGGCCTACATTTGGACCCAGCCATTGCACAAGTCTGCATATGCCTTAATAGGATACTGTTCAACGCTGGAGAGCCAACAGAGTAAACAACAATCCAACATTGTGATGACATTGTAAGTTCACATTTTCATCACAAAACTACCCCAAAAAGCTAAGACTAATCTAAACATGCTCTGAAAAGGCTATGAAAACGTGAGCTTGGAATATAAATATAACGGCACGCATTTATCACACTGTTATGATCAAGACAGTTTGATGGCTAAACAAGACAACGGCAGTTCCTGAACTTAAGATGACGTTTTACGGCCAAATCAAATAGCCAGTCATGGTAGACACCTTCTAGCCAGTCAGAGGCGAAAAGGGTGGAACTTTCCAATGTCATCCTACGTTTCGCAAATTTACATCCCGATGGCCGCCGACTGGAAGCGCGCGCCGTGCATGTGTACTGGTGATGCTGAACTTGTCTAATGAAAGTCTTTATTGTCATTGAACTGATTACAGAACAACGAAATTAGGATTGCCACTCCACTAGGTACTCATAAAATACATAAAAGTTACATTATAAAATACACTTACAACAAGCATAAAGGGCAGTGCAACCAAATAAACATCTACAAGAAGGCTGCGGGAAAGGAAGGGGGTTATTGTCGGTGATTGTGTAGCGCAGTTATGGCATGCGTTAAAAAAACTAGAGTCTGGAGGTTCTGGATTTGATCGCCCTGTAACGCCTGCTGGCGGGTAACAGTTCAGATGATGCCCGGGATGTGTACTGTCCTTAATGATGTTCTTAGTTCTTGAAAGAATGTGATGTCTGACAAAGAGGGGAGGGGGCAACCGATGATTTTTTTTTTTTTGTTTTCTGCTGTCTTAATGATTTTGTGGAGAGCTTTCTTGTCTGCAACAGAACAACCAGCAAATTACACGGAAATGCAATAAGCCAGGATGCTCTTGACTGTTGATTTGTAAAAGGACACCAGCAGCCTTTGACTGAGATGTTTTTTTTTCTGAGAATTCTCAGGAAGTGGAGGCGCTGTTGTGCCTTTTTGACAGTTGCTGAGGAGCTAGATGACCATGACAGAGTCTATGATGTGGACGCTGAGGAATTTAAATGACTGCGCTCTGTCCACACACTCATCATTTATAAAGAGAGGCTGGTGGCTTGTGTTGTGTTTCCTGAAAGTGCTTTTGTTTTTGTAGTGTTGAGGATGAGATGGTTGGCAGAGCACCACACGGACACGTTCTGGACTTCCTGGCTATCAGCAGACTCATCATCACTAGTGCTAAGTCCAACCACTGTAGTGTTGCCTGCGAACTTGATAACAGAATTAGATGGAAATGTTGGTGAACAGTCTGGTACAGTGAGCAGAGGAGGGGGCTCACCACATAGCCCTTTGGTGAGTGGGTGCTGAGTGTGTTTGTTAAGGTAAGGTGAGGGCCGACTCTGACAGACTGAGGGTGGTTAGTCAGAAAGTCTTTGATCCATCTGCAGGTTGGTGGGGGGAGGCCGAGGGACAGCAGTTTATTGATCAGGATGTCTGAGATAATGGAGTTAAAAGCAGAGGAATAACAGGCATTGACATTAAAGGTGATAGAGAGAGGTTGAATGGGGCATTAATCCTTGTTCTGTGATGTGATATGTAGCCCAAAAAAATTGGTTGGGTCTGTAATGCCTCAGAACCTTCCTAAAAGGCTCTCTGAAACAGCTATGTTACTATGCTGGGTTTAGAATGCCTCGTTTGCTTTTAATGGCGTCGTTTCGGAGCTTATTTGGCAACCTCGTTATGAAATGCCCGTAGGTGTTGGCGCTGATCGGTTGCCGTTGTTTGATTGGCTGCCCTTGCTCTCACTGAAAATGCCGCTAAGAGGATTAGGAAAGTCTCCGGTTCAACACAGAACAGAATGAAAATGATCACTGATTCGCTCATTTCGCTGTCAATCAAAAATGGATTCAGCCTCAGACAGATCATCCAATCATCATGCAGAAGCTGGGCGTCCGGGCCGGCTGAGGCCAGCCCACTGCCCCATAGACCCCCAGACACGCAGAGCCTCCGAAGGGCGGGACAAAGCCCAGCATTTATCCAATGACTTGTCTCGTTTTGCTGCACTTGTGTCGCTATTGAAGTCTGTGGACGATGGTTTAAAGCACTGTGAAGCTGCGGGTTTGAGTGAGAGGAAATCCGCGTCGTTACCAGTGATAAGAAGCTGATTCTGAACAAAAGTTGAGCGCGTTGTAGCGAAACGAGATGACAGTAATCTTCACTAACTTATTTAACAGATCACGTTTCAACATTGCTGTTGAGTGATAAATCTTGTTCCTCGCCCACCAACATGAAGTCAGCCAGAGGCTGACTGTGACATAAAGTCCAGTCACAAAATAATAATGATAATAAAAAAAAAAGATCTGAAATAAATTTAAAAACAAATTTAAAACAAAAGAAAATGTGATACTTACAGGCTGTACTGATTACTGGGGTTGATTTTGTCGCAAATGTTGGGAAGGTGTCGTAGCACGGACCCACAACAGGGGGCGCAAAGGAACGGACAATGAGTAAGCCAAAAGGTAACAATTTAATGTTGTGACAATACACAACTAAATACACAAAATCTGCAAAGTCAATTAACACCAGGTGTCGTGTGGGCAGGCTCGAAGATAGGAGACCCCGATGAGAGAGAGGCCGCGTCCCACACGGCTTCCACCACCAACGGCCTGAAGAACACCGGAGCCGCCAAGTCCCGAATCCCCAGGTGACCTCTGTCTTCGACTGTCGACCCTGGTACTGCTGGCAAAAAGCAGAAACAAGATGAATGAGTGTAAGTCTTTACACTCAGTGGTTCTCGGTCTCTACACCGTTAGGAGGGGGAACCTCCACCTCCGAATCACACACTCGTGCAACGCCTGTGTAACCACTTATCTGTCCAGAGAGTAAGGCGCAGTCGTCGTCGTTAATCTCCGAAGTCCCAGATAAGGCTCCGTCCACAGGAATAGGGCTGCAAATAACACAACGTGTCAGTCAGCAGAGAAATTACCTCACGGTAGTCGATTTCTCGGCGGGGAGGTGGAGTTGCAGTCCGGCTTAAGTAGTGATGTAGATGAGTGACAGCTGGTGTGATGAGTGACACCTGTCACTTCCTCTGGATCTGGCGCCCTCTCGTGCTTGGAGCCCGCACTCCAAGCAGGGCGCCCTCTGGTGGTAGTGGGCCAGCAGTACCTCCTCTTCAGCGGCCCACACAACAGGAAAGTCGGAACTGACCCTCTACTGAGTATTAAATGCCGACTGAAGCCAGCTCGAAATTGTGCAAGGTTTGTGAAACAGTCCTCCGTGAAATGCACAGAGCAAAGAAATAGTCGGCGGTTGTATGTACTGGGGATGCGGTTAAAAATGAATAAAAGCCATTGATCACGTACATTGCTTTCCATGGGAAGAATATGTAAAGAGCGTAGTCTGCTGTGACAGCCTGGGAAGGCACACCTGTAGCTCGCCATTGCTCCTCTTCCAGCGGTAAGAATGGGTGGGCACAACCTTACGAATAATTAATTTTGAAGGGGCGTGTGTGAAAGGGGGTGGGTGTGGGTGTGTATTCCCCACAGCGGGGAGACTCTGAACTAACACCAAAAACATGAAAAAGATGATTTTGATTCTCTATCCCCTTTAAGCTTTTGTCCTATAGGAAAAGCTGGTTGTCTGGACAAGTGAGCGCTGCTGGTGCAAGTCGCGTGAAGCGTGCCGAAGGCACATGGTACATACGCCAATGGAGCGTGTCACCTAGGGGTGTCTGGGGGCATGCTACTGTGGAAGTACTGAAGTTACACTTTTTCATAAATTGCTTCTCTCCTGTGCGGGTGGTAAAATTGAATTTCCAAAAAATACATTTTGTTACATATTGCATGCATAGCCTCTAGCCTTTTAATCTGTTAACCAAGACATAGCTCATAATGTTTCTTTCCTGTGATTGTTCATAATTGGTGAAAAAATTAAAATAATTGGTAAATGCCAATATGCATCTGCTTTAGAGGTGGGACGTCGACGCAAAATTTGCATACCAACGCATCGGTGGATCAACAACAAAGATGGTGGCCCCGGAGAGTCGTGGTAGCAGTGCAGCGAGTGGCTCTTCTGAGTTTCTAAAAAGCAAAGCACATACCTGTTCATCTATAGTATGAGAATACTTCCATTTCAAAGGAGGAAGTGATTTTTCTGTAATTTGTTGTCTATGCAAGGCACAAATGGCATATCATTCAAGCATGACAGCAATGCACCAGCACTTGAAGAGGCACCATCCGGGAGCATTTCGTGTAGATGATGAGAAAACACCGTAAGTTTGTTTCCAATCCACCATTTTACACTACAATACGTTGTCTACACCTAGTGTTTTAGGCTACTGTTGATTTTCTGTGTAATTGTGTAATGTAGTCATTTACTGAATGTCTGAAATGATAACGTTACGCTTAGGGATGGGTATCGAGAACCGGTTCATTTCAGGTATCGTTAAGAAATGATTCGATCCACCGACATCAATAAGCTTTTTGCTTAATGATTCTGTCCTTCAGAGTGGCTGTTATTTTGGGGGGTGTTTGTCCAGAAAATGATCATTTCTCTACATTGATTACAGACCCTGCAGCGGGTCCGTAATCAACTTTTCTGCAGCGCGGCTTTGCTTTGAACCTTGAACCAATCGAAGCAGTGGTTCGAAGATTGAAACGGTGCTTCGATCATCACTTCGTTTATTCTTTCTTTCTTTCGCTTAATTTTCCCTTGCTAAAACCCTAAAGAGCATACGTCTGTGAGTATTATTTACCTTTTTTATGTTAAACCGACCTGTTATGGTCTTCTGAAACAGTTGATAGATGTATTTTATAACTTAAAAACGCGAGCGATGCTAACACGTTAGCGTGTCTATGGCATTTTCAATGTTAAAATTTAGCATTAAGCAGTTGCAGCTGTCATCACGTTCGGGTGCATTTGTTTTCAAATTGTAATATTTTTTACATTTATTTTTGTTTATATATTAATAATGTACTGATTATTATATACAATATATACTTATTATATGCAATTTTAGAGAAAGAGACAAAAAAAACCTGAATAGAAACAACAGAAAACATAAAACCTACATTTGATTAACCTAACGTTACTTGTTGATTAGACTGGACATAGCCAGTAGGCTTAGGTAAATACATGGAGAAATAATATTCTTTTTTGTTGGTTTATTGTATTTATTTAAATGTATCTCTATGTGTGATTTCTGTTTTTAGGGATAAGAAGAATACTGTGGAGGATTACGTTCTCAGGAAAAAGACGACTCCTTGCATGCCCCAGGAGGCCGCCATACTTACCAAGAGTGTCTTATCAATGATAGTGAAAGACATGAGGCCGCTTGCTATTGTTGAAGGGGAGGGATTCAAAGAAATGTTGAAAACCTTTCAAGAAGGTTACACTCTGCCTTCTAGGCGCTATTTCACTGATATGATGGAGAAGCAATATGAGTCTTCACTGGAGAAACTTAAAACAAACTTAAAATGACCACATCCAAAATCTCCCTTAGCACTGATGCCTGGACGAGTTTGGTCACAGAGGCCTACCTAGGGGTAACCTGTCATTTTATTGATGACAACTGGGACCTTGTCTCCTTCAATTTAACAACTTTGCCAGTTGAAGAACGTCACACGGCAGAAAACATTGCCTCCTGGCTCGAAAATGTGGCCGAAAAATTTGACATTTCATTTCAGAATGTTCTTGCAGTTGTGCATGACAATGCACACAACATTGTGGCAGCCCTCAGAATCCTAGAAATTTGGGGTGGTATCGCATCGGTGTGCGGGGCATACCCTTCAACTCGTAGTCAGCCATGCCATGGAACATCCTGCAATTGATAAGGCATTGTCAGCAGCTCGGTGCCTTGTTAAACATATAAAAAAGTGAGCCAGCTACCACTAAGTTAAAACAAAAACAAAAGCAAATGGGAACAGCAGACCATAAGCTGATACACAATGTTGTAGTAAGGTGGAACAGCACATATTACATGATAGAGCATCTGTTAGAACAGCGATGGGCAGTGGTTGCCACTTTATCTGATACAGAAATCACCCAGCGCAGCAAACATTATCTGGAACTGAAAAATGAACAGTGGATCATTCTACAGGAACTGGAAGAGGTGCTCAAGCCCTATGAGCAAGCCACGGTTCTCCTTAGTGGTCAATCATATGTAACAGCCTCTGTTCTCCCACCCCTGCTGGAGGGTCTCCTGAAATCCACTCAAAATAAAACATTTGATTCTGCTGCCCTGACCTTTTTCCAGACCAGAGCAGAAGAGGAGATAATGTCAAGGTGGCAGGATGTGGCTGCATTTCAAGAGGACGGGGAAAATGTGTCCCTCATTGCAGCTGCCCTTAATCCCCGTTTTCGGAAATTGAAATTCCTTTCAGGAGATGATGCACTCAAACTACAAGTTAGAATACAGAGTGTTGCACTTGACACCAGAAAGAGGCAGATATTGTTACAACAGGCAGCTGAGGGGCAGGAAGCCTCAGCACGCTCCCCACCAAAACAGAGGTCCTCCTCTTTGTTGGGCGTAGACTCTGAGGAGGAAGATGGCGATAAAGAAAACATGGACCAGGATGATAGTGGAGACAGCGACCTGGTGAGAAAAGAGGTGCTTGTATATTTTGGGGAAAACCCTAGCTGTCACTCCCAGTTGCTCCCGTGGGGCAGATGCGCCCTCTCATGCCTGAAGCCCGCACTTCAGGCAGGGCGCCCTCTGGTGGTGGGCCAGCAGTACCTCCTCTTCAGCGACCCACACAACAGTGTTATGACCTTTTTTTTTTGTATATTTTGTATTGAATGCTTGCCATCAGAGTGTGTTATTTTGCACTTGACTGATACTTGAATTGTGTTTTGGAATTTTGAGTTTAAAAAAAAAAGATCAGTGGCAGAGTGTATTACTATAAAGTGTTATTTTCATCTGAATGAACAATTAAGATGCACTGTTTTCTGTTTTCAACATGTTCATGTCTGTTGGTTCAGAAAGGTCACAGTGATTAATTGGTGGCTCCCACTGCCGCTATTTGGATTTTTATTTTTTTTTTGTTGGAAAAACATTGTATAAGCTTAGAGTCCTCAAGTTTATGTTACTGTATTCTGAGTTACCTCTTTTTTTATATTGAATGCTACCTCAGACACAGAATACATAATTTTGCACTTATATTTTCATTCAGACATTTAAATCAACATGTATAAATGGTTATATTAGTGAAGTAATGGTGAAATAATCGTTAATTGAATCGAAATAGAATCGAAAAATTAATCATTAGATTAATCGATGCATCGATATATTAATTGCTAGATTAATCATTTAAAAAATAATCATTTGGGACAACCCTAATCTGCTTCTCTCCTGTGTGTTTTCTGAATTCATCACTGTTCAATGCATGATCATTTGCCAGTATGTTTTTTGATAAAGCAAATCAAATTCTTTTATTTCAACATTTAAAAATGACTTACTGGTCCACAATTGAAGGAAAATCCCGACAGACATGGCAGTATATTGTGTTGTCCTCTTCCTTGTGCCCCAGCCGTGGATAATCCTGTGTCCAGCTACTCACAAACTTCCTCTGTCTTCCTTTCTCTTCATACCTCTTCTTTGAAGCTTCTGCACTTGCAGGGGTTGATGCTTTGTGTTTGACTGGTGTTTTCCCTGGTATCTGGTCTGGTTTCAGAGGTTTTAGAAAAGACATTCTGTTCAATATATTCTTCAAAAGGCGTGTTAATCGATGCGATGTTCGTTATCTAATGTTTCCCGCCACAGCATCTTGCAAGAAGGTGCTGCAAACGCACACTCCATACAGTGGTCTTGTGCACACATGATACAGGGTTCTCCCCAGAAATTTTTAGTATAGCGGTGCTGTTGACAATTATCACCCGAGGTGGTGCACTTTGCGAGTCATTTTGACTGGTTTTAGATGCATTGAAAACAAGAAATTGGTTAATAATAAATAATAATAAATGGTTGTTTCAGAAACAACCATTTAGCCTTCTTGGACTGTGATGTTACGATTGGAGAGAACAGGCAGCTCCAGACGGGTTTACAGAAAACCAACTCACACTGACCAATATCTGCTCTTTGGCTCAAACCACCCCCTTGAACTCAAGCTCGGGGTGATCAGGACGCTTCAACACAGAGCCCTACAGGTGCCCACAACTGCAGAGGGAAGGGCTAAAGAACAACAACTTGTCCGGAAAGCCCTCACAGTATGTGGGTACCCACAATGGTCCCTGGACAAATTGCAGAAGCCCAGAGAACAAAGAGACCAGATAGACAGGAGATGGAGACAAGAAGAAGAGTGTCTCTCCCTTATTTAGCAGGAGTAGGGGAAAAACTACAGAGGATTTTCAGACAGCACAAAATCCCAATTTACTTTAAACCGGTTAACACCTTGAGACAGAAATTAGTTCACCCTAAGGACAGGATCCCTAGTTACAAACAGAGCAATGTAATGTATTCTATCAGATGTCAGGAAATCTGTAACGAACACTACATAGGTGAGACTAAGCAACCTTTACACAAAAGGCTGTACCAGCACTGCAGAGAGGGCACCAGTGGACCTCAGTCTGCAGTTCATCTCCACCTTAAGGCTGGCACCTTAAAAGGCACCTTAAAACCACACGTTTGAGGACAAGAAAGTTAAAATATTAGTCACAGAGAAGAAATGGGTTGAGAGAGGGGTCAAGGAGGCATTCTTTGTGAAACGTTTGAAACCCAGCCTTAACCGGGGAAGGGGTCTGAGACACGCTTTATCCCCTGTTTACAATGGGGTACTCAGGTCAAAGCAGTTTCAGTCTTTTGTTCATGGTAATGAGTCATTCACGTCATCAGCAGAGTCGTCAAGGGAGCCATCAGGAGAGGGTCCATCCCATCATTAGGAGGGACAGCTGCCCTGTCATTAGGAGGGTGCTAACTAGAACACAATAGGTGCTAATTAGAGCTATTTTTTAGTCACTAGCCTATAGCAATCTGCCTCTCGGTAGGAGGGGTCTGGTTAGGTTTAAAACTCCAGCTTTTGTGACTTCTTGATTATTCTTCTCTACAAGAGTCAAGACAGAAGTCAGACCACCAGAGCAAGAATTTTAGCTGAGGAAGCTTCTGCGATTTGAAGCGAAACGTCCTTGAGTCAAGCAACCCAGTCCAGTCGAAGTTTCAAGCTTCTCTACTATGGAAACCACCTGCACAACTGAGAGCCTACACAGAAACCTGGATCAAAAACTTTCTGAATCAGTTTTTCACACTTTACTGTTTCACTGAGGCTGTGTGGTGAATGAAGATGATCATTTATTAAAATTGTTTTGCTGCTTTTTTACAGCTGGAGCGTCACTTTTTCCTTCTCTCTCTCTCTCTCTCTCTCTCTCTCTCTCTCTCTTGTCTGTCTCTCCTCTCTCTCTCTCTGTCCTGTCTCCTCGGTCTCTCTCCTCTCTCTCTCTCTCTCTCTCTCTCTCTGTCCTGTCTCCTCGGTCTCTCTCCTCTCTCTCTGTCTGTCTCTCCTCTCTCCCTCTCTCTCTCTCTCTCTCTCTCTCTCTCTCTCTCTCTCTCTCTCTGTCCTGTCTCCTCTCGGTCTCTCTCCTCTCTCTCTGTCTGTCTCTCCTCTCTCCCTCTCTCTCTCTCTCTCTCTCTCTCTCTCTCTCTCTCTCTGAGGGAACGAGAGTCTCTTCACTCTCACACCGTATTTGAGCGAATTTTGGAAACATGAAGGCTTTCAGCTGTAAAATAAAGCCTATAAATGAATTTCTGGGGCTATGCAAAGCAGAATGAGCTCTTTTTACCTGAAGATTTTGACCGAGGTTTTTTTTTTTTTCCCTTTTCCCACTGTGCGCTATGAGCTGCAGCGCTGCTCGGCTCTGTCTGCGGGGGAGGGGGGAGCGAACGGCCAGTTCTGCACAAACAGCCTGGCTGTATTTTAGAAAAACTACCTAATAGCAGGGCAGAGTGTGACGGCGCTGTCAGAACACTGTGGCGCGGCGCCGTTATTCCATTGTCTGGGGAGAACTCTGTTATCATGTTTTCCGATTGTCCGCTGCGTGGAGAGTGACGGGAAAAACTGAAGACGCGTTCTTGCGAGGTGCGAGACAATTTGTAAATGAGAAAACAACTTGTCCGGTCGGACAACGATTTAGAGCTATTGCTAGTCCGATCACATTTTACACTTGTCCCGGACAATTGGACAAGCGTTAATGTCGATGGTAGAATAATCCACAAAGAGACATAGCTGTTCCAGTGTTCCAGGTGGTTCAAAGCTGTGTGGAGAGTGATGGATATGGCATTGTCTGTGGATCTGTTTGGCCTAAATGCAAACTGGTGGTGGTCCAAAGATGGAGGGAGGCTGGCTTGAATGTGTTTGAGTACAAGTCTCTCAAAGCACTTTGTTATGAGGGGGTGAGGGCCACAGGTCTGTAGTCCGCTAGGCTAATTGAAGATGATTTCTTCATGACAGGAATAATGACTGCTGATCTCAGAGGAGGTGGTGACTGAGGCTTGGGCAAGGGATGAATTGAAGATGGTGCTGAAGACAGGAGAAAGTTCATTGCAGCCATGAGTACCTTCCCAGTTACCCTGTCAGGGCCGGCAGCCTTCTGAGGATTTACCGCTTTGAAAATGTGCCTCACCTCGTGCTGTTGGATCGTGAGGGCCGGTTTGTCAATGACCAGAAGTGGTGGAGTGGAGGAGCTTTTGTTCTCATAGCAGGCAAGAAGTTATTCAGCTCCTTTGCCAGCAACTCAATTCAATTTATTTCATTTATATAATGCCAAATCACACAAGTAAGGTCTAACATTACCAGAGGCAACAGTGGTAAGGAAAAACTTCCCCTGATAATTTTGAGGAAGAAACCTCAAGCAGTCCAGACTCAAAGGAACATTACATTTTTGAGAATTATTAAGTCCACGCAGACAGCCAGGTCAGCACCAGTGGGTTGGGGGTGGGGGGGGATTGGGTCTTCAGATTCAGTCTTCGAGCATAGTCCGTTTTGCAACTGCCATAGTGGACCTTCGTTTGCACTTATGGGTGTAGCTGCACAGGTGTCAGCATCACAGGCAGGGGTAGCACACGGCGTCAGTGGGCCTTTCACCTGAAGACTATAGACAACAAACTACAACTACATTTGTGATTGGGCAGCAGAGGGGCAGCAGATGATTAAATCAGCCTGTTTTTAGTCTTTTCTCCACTTGGTCGTTGACTCTCTCTTTCTCTTGTGTGTTTTAAAGTCTTTCTACAAACATGTCTGAAGTCCAGCAGCTGAGGGACATGTTGAAAAGACAGCTAACACCTGCTGATGAAGGAATGATCGCAGACCAGGAAGAAGAAATGAGTCATTTAAAAGAAGAGAACAAAAGAGGTAAAGGGCTGGATGCCTTGTTGCCATGTTTTTAATCCTCCAAATTTCTTCTACAGAACAGGTTTGTTCACTTAGCTTTGTTTGTGTTACTGATACTTTATAACATGTTGATGTAACAGTCAAATATTTTCCCCATCTGGTATTCCTCCTGTGATTCTGTGAATACTTACACAACAGGATGAGGAGAATTTTGATGAAAGATACAAGAAAAGTGACTTAATTTTCTGTAAAATCTCTGAATAATTTGTTAGTGAAGGAAAGTGACGTCACCACGCTCAATGTTTTGAGTTCCTTTGTCCAAGATCAGCAGGGACTTTGACTTTAGAAATGAACAAAGGTACCTGAAAGGATTCTGGTTGCAGTGATGGTTTATTCTGGTGTGTAGAGGTTTGGTTTATTTTGATCCAACACTTGGCACTAAAAGGTCAACATCAGTTACCTGTTGTACACGGGTAAGAGCAGTTCTGGCTATGAGCAGACGAAGAATAATTATCTTTGCTCCCAGAATTTATTAATCACTGCAATATTAATTCAAATCAACATGACTCCAGTGAATAAAATCCATTATTTTCCGCAGCTCCTATCAACAACCTAAACTAGGGAGCTTTTCCTTTGTAACTTGGTAACTTTAATAGACAGCTTTGCTACCAGGTGTGACATGTTGACCCAAATAGTGTAAATGTGGAAGTGTGCAGAAATGTGGGTTTGCAAAAGACAGACAGACAGAGAGGAAGAGAGGCTGTGATGGAAGTCTCGTCCCAGAAACAGTCTTTGTTAACAGAACTATCTTTGGTTTTGTGATATCAGTCCACTTATCCTGTAACAAAAGCTGACTCGTCACTGAAACTCAAGTGGGTTCTTGTTGATGTTCATAACTGAAAATGTCTGCTCACACAAATATGTGGGTCTAAAAAAAAAACTTAATTTTCTTTATCTGTTCATCTGTTTTGCATGTTTGGCTCTGAAGCCTTTTGATGTAAAGCAGCTGTTCTGCTACATTCATCATCAGATCCTCAAAACAATCAGTAACTGATCGATGTCAGAAGAATCTGTGCTTTAAATTCACTCCCAGTTGTCTTTTTAATATCAGATGTGTCTGCAGTCCTCTGATGAGCCAAACATCAGCCATTTGTTGCTTCTTCTCAGGGTAAATGTCCTCCACCAATGGCGTGACACAGTTTTTGTTAAACTCCGCCTCTTTCAAAGGCTTGACATGTTTAGTGATGAACTTGGCCACTTTCCAACCTGATTTAGTGATGTTTTCATGATATGGCCACTTGAGGTAAGCGGCTCTGCACCCCCACTGAAAACAGTCTGATCTAAGAACTTACTCCGTTTCCTGACTTGTATGACTGTTTGCCAATGAGGCTGTTTGAAAGTCATTCTCTGTGAGCTCTGTTAACCCCCAAATGTGAATCAGCTGCAAATTGTGAATTATCCACAAACTATTAATTGCAAAATGTGAATACTGAGAGAGAGAATATATATATATATATATATATATATATATATATATATATATATATATATATATATATATATACGAGGTCTGTCAATAAAGCAACGGTCCTTTTTATTTTTTTCAAAAACTATATGGATTTCATTCATATGTTTTTACGTCAGACATGCTTGAACCCTCGTGCGCATGCGTGAGTTTTTCCACGCCTGTCGATGACGTCATTCGCCTGTGAGCACTCCTTGTGGGAGGAGTCGTCCAGCCCCTCGTCGGAATTCCTTTGTCTGAGAAGTTGCTGAGAGACTGGCGCGTTGTTTGATCAAAATATTTTCTAAACCTGTGAGACACATCGAAGTGGACACGGTTCGAAAAATTAAGCTGGTTTTCAGTGAAAATTTTAACGGCTGATGAGAGATTTTGAGGTGATTCTGTCGCTTTAAGGACTTCCCACGGTGCGAGACGTCGCTCAGCGCTCTCAGCCTCCGTCGTCAGCCTGTTCAAGCTGAAAACCTCCACATTTCAGGCTCTATTGATCCGGGACGTCGTGAGAGAACAGAGAAGTTTCAGAAGAAGTCGGTTTCAGCATTTTATCCGGATATTCCACTGTTAAAGGAGATTTTTTTAATGAAAGACGTGCGGACGGGTCGGCTGCGAGCCGACGCGACGCTCCGCCACAGGAAAAACACCTCTGTTGAAAGCCTTAAGGACAAGTTGGAACATGTCCTGCTGTTAAACAATTTCTCATATACTCACTCCACTGAAAGCCATCAAAAGCCGCCTGGATTTTACAAATGGTTATCAACACGGAGGTGTTTTTCCTGTGCCGCCTGGACGACTCCTCCCACAAGGAGTGCTCACAGGCGAATGACGTCACCGACAGGCGTGGAAAAGATCACGCATGCGCACGAGGGTTCAAGCATGTCTGACGTAAAAACATATGAATGAAATCCATATAGTTTTTGAAAAAAATAAAAAGGACCGTTACTTTATTGACAGCCCTCGTATATATATATATATATATATATATATATATATATATATATATATATACACTCAACAAAAATATAAACGCAACACTTTTGGTTTTGCTCCCATTTTGTATGAGATGAACTCAAAGATCTAAAACTTTTTCCACATACACAATATCACCATTTCCCTCAAATATTGTTCACAAACCAGTCTAAATCTGTGATAGTGAGCACTTCTCCTTTGCTGAGATAATCCATCCCACCTCACAGTTGTGCCATATCAACATGCTGATTAGACACCATGATTAGTGAGTGCACAGGTGTGCCTTAGACTGTCCACAATAAAAGGCCACTCTGAAAGGTGCAGTTTTGTTTTATTGGGGGGGGGGGAATACCAGTCAGTATCTGGTGTGACCACCATTTGCCTCATGCAGTGCAACACATCTCCTTCACATAGAGTTGATCAGGTTGTCAATTGTGGCCTGTGGAATGTTGGTCCACTCCTCTTCAAAGGCTGTGCGAAGTTGCTGGATATTGGCAGGAACTGGTACACGCTGTCATATACGCTGGTCCAGAGCATCCAAAACATGCTCAATGGGTGACATGTCCGGTGAGTATGCCGGCCATGCAAGAACTGGGACATTTTCAGCTTCCAAGAATTGTGTACAGATCCTTGCAACATGGGGCCGTGCATTATCCTGCTGCTACATGAGGTGATGTTCTTGGATGTATGGCACAACAATGGGCCTCAGGATCTCGTCATGGTATCTCTGTGCATTCAAAATGCCATCAATAAAATGCACCTTTGTTCTTCGTCCATAACAGACGCCTGCCCATACCATAACCCCACCGCCACCATGGACCACTCGATCCACAACATTGACATCGGAAAACCGCTCACCCATACGACGCCACACACGCTGTCTGCCATCTGCCCTGAACAGTGTGAACCGGGATTCATCCGTGAAGAGAACACCTCTCCAACGTGCCAAACACCAGCGAATGTGAGAGCATTTGCCCACTCAAGTCGGTTACGACGACGAACTGGAGTCAGGTCGAGACCCCAATGAGGACGACGAGCATGCAGATGAGCTTCCCTGAGACGGTTTCTGACAGTTTGTGCAGAAATTCTTTGGTTATGCAAACCGATTGTTTCAGCAGCTGTCCGAGTGGCTGGTCTCAGATGATTTTGGAGGTGAACATGCTGGATGTGGAGGTCCTGGGCTGGTGTGGTTACACGTGGTCTGCAGTTGTGAGGCTGGTTGGATGTACTGCCAAATTCTCTGAAACACCTTTGGAGATGGCTTATGGTAGAGAAATGAACATTCAATACACGAGCAACAGCTCTGGTTGACATTCCTGCTGTCAGCATGCCAATTGCACGCTCCCTCAAATCTTGCAACATCTGTGGCATTGTGCTGTGTGATAAAACTGCACCTTTCAGAATGGCCTTTTATTGTGGGCAGTCTAAGGCACACCTGTGCACTAATCATGGTATCTAATCAGCATCTTGATATGGCACCCCTGTGAGGTGGGATGGATTATCTCAGCAAAGGAGAAGTGCTCGAAATGGTGATATTGTGTATGTGGAAAAAGTTTTTCTTTGAGTTCATCTCATACAAAATGGGAGCAAAACCAAAAGTGTTGCGTTTATATTTTTGTTGAGTGTATATACAGGGGTGCAAATAACTGGTACTCACCATGCTCGTGTGTGTGCTAAACATCATTGATGCACAGCAAAGGGAAACACTTTTCCTACAATCTGTTATTGCTTTCTTCTTATGAAACACTTTCCTTGTACGAATTTTCTGCTGTACATCATTTATTTTTTAGCACACACAAGCACCATGAGTACCAGTTATGTGCATGCCTGCATGGATTTCAGTTCACGGGTCAGTTACTACAGGAAATCGTGATCGCAAACCCGATCACCGCAAAAATGATTTTTTGGCGGGGGTCACTACAGCCTGAGGAGGTGATCCCAGCACCTCTCGCTTCTGGTGTCAAGCACCTGATCCTGCTGGGTGTGTCCCGCTCCGGGGACAGTGTCAGGTGAGGAGTTTGACTGGGACGGTCCACCTGTCAAACTCACAGAGGACCGAAACCCCCCCAAACTGGTGCACAGCGCACAACTGCAGGACTTTGCCGGGGTGTCTATTTTTGGACTGCGTTTAAAAAATTGGATATCTTTAAATGCTTCTGTGAATTGAAAACCCACACTTTAAAGGGACCAGGTGTGGAAGGGCTGGAGGTTTGGACCAAACCAATGCCTAAACGTGCACCAACATGGCATTATCATGGCACTACGTGGCTTAATGTGGCTGATGAGAGCCATTCGAGGCTTTAATGACCGGTCGGTTGTGGCTCATTAGAGGCTGCTATGTGGCACATGCAGGGTACAGAGAGGCACATAGAGGAACCTTCATAGCGGATACGTGATAGATGAAAATGTGGGTCATTCGAATAATCGCTGACACACCCATGCGTGGCTCCTTATTCATCCTTCATTATTTGGTGGGACCCAGGTCTAATCTTACCAACCCCAGAGCAAGCACGCAGGCGACAGTGGTAAGGAAAAATTCCCTTTGATGATTTGAGGAAGAAACCTCAAGCACACCTGGCTCAAAGGGGTGACCCTCTGCTTGGGCCATGCTATGACACAATTCACAAAACGAATATACAGGAAATGTTGCCGGTGCACAGGACAGAAGGGTTACAGAAGCAGACACCACACCCATCTCTGGATGGAGCCACACCTCAAACACAGAGAAAAAAAACACAATCAGGCATCAGAAAGATAACAAATACAGTATAATTTGTCAGCATTAAGCAACAAGAAAAACAGAAGAAATACGAAGGTGATCACCGGCCACTAGCCCTAAGCTTCACTAAAAGACCAAGAATTTAGATAAAATTGCCACCACGGCCTGCTCCGTTTCCTAATAAAATGAATTTAAAAGAGTAAAAAAGCATAGTAACTTACTATGCCTGTATGCTAGCCATACGAAAGGGAAAATAAGTGCGTCTTAAGTCTGGACTTGAAAGTCTCTGTTGGGAAGGTGTAGTGACACGGACCCACAACAGGGGGCGTTAATGAACGGACAATGGATGAGCCAAAAAGTAACAATTTAATGTTGTGAATCACACAACGGAATACAGACAATAACAATAGAGGAGTACAGTCAATCGTATACAAAGTGACGTGTGGGCAGGCTCGAGGATAGAAGACGTCTGTCCAGAGAAGAGCCGGATCCCACACGGCTTCCACCACCAGCGGATCTGAAGAACACCGGAGCCGCCAAGTCCCAAGTCCCAGGTGGCCACCGTCTCCAGCTGTCAGACCAGGTACTGCTGGCAGAAACAGAAACAGTTAATGGTGGGTGTGTGAAGACACACCCAGTAATCGTCCCTTGATTAGTTCCTCCGGGAGGGAGAACCTCCACCTCCAGAAACAGTTTCACCCGTGCAGCTCCTGTCAGTCTCTTCCCTGGATGGAGTGAGAGGCGAAGAACGTCGCACTCCCACTATCCGCCAATCCAGCTTCAGACACAATCCACAGGAATACGGCTGCACACAGAACAAGGTTTAGTTATAATAATCACCGCAGAGAAGGTTACCTCGAATGGTAGCTGATTTCTCGGCGAGGAGGTGGAGTTGCAGTCCGGCTTTTATGGTGATGAGTTGAACGAGTGACAGCTGGTGCTGATAAGTGACAGCTGTCACTCCCAGCGGCTCAGACGCCCTCTCGTGCTTGAATCCCGCACTCCAAGCAGTGCGCCATCTGCTGGTGGTGGGCCAGCAGTACCTCCTCTTCAGCGGCCCACACAACAGGACCCCCCCCTCAACGGTCGCCTCCTGGCGCCCGACCAGGCTTGTCCGGGTGCCGGGTGTAGAAATCGGCCAGGAGGGCCGGGTCCAGGATGAAGCTCCTCTTCACCCAGGAGCGTTCTTCGGGTCCGTACCCCTCCCAGTCCACTAAGTACTGGAACCCCCGGCCCTTCCGACGGACGTCCAGGAGCCGGCGCACAGTCCATGCCGGCTCTCCGTCAATGATCCGGGCAGGTGACGGTGCCGATCCAGGGGTGCAAAGCAGAGAGGTATGACAGGGTTTGAGACGTGACACATGAAATACCGGATGAATCCGCAGTGAAGCTGGCAGCTTCAGCTTCACCGCGGCTGGACTGAGGACTTTAGTGATGGTAAAGGGGCCTATGAACCTGTCTTTCACTTTTTGGGATTCCACTTGCAGGGGGATGTCCTTTGTAGATAGCCAAACCGCCTGCCCGGGCTGATACGTAGGGGCCGGGGCACGCCGGCGGTCTGCATGGGCCTTAGCCCTCGTCCGGGCTCTGAGCAGGGCAGAGCGGGCGGTACGCCACACCCGACGGCACTTCCTCAGATGGGCCTGGACCGAGGGCACCCCGACCTCTCCCTCCACTAACGGAAACAATGGGGGCTGGTACCCCAAACACACCTCAAATGGGGAGATGCCGGTGGCAGATGAAACTTGGCTATTATGAGCGTACTCGATCCAGGCCAGATGGTCACTCCAGGCCATCGGGTTCGCGGAGGTCATGCAGCGGAGGGCCTGCTCCAGTTCCTGGTTCGTCCGCTCTGCCTGCCCGTTCGTCTGGGGGTGGTACCCAGACGAGAGACTTATGGTGGCCCCCAGTTCCCTGCAAAAACTCCTCCAGACCTGGGAGGAGAACTGAGGACCACGATCTGAGACAATGTCCAATGGAATCCCATGCAGACGCACGACGTGGTGGACCAGGAGTTCTGCAGTCTCCTGGGCCTTCGGGAGCTTCGGGAGAGCCACGAAGTGGGCCGCCTTGGAGAACCGGTCCACTATCGTGAGGATGGCAGTCATGCCCTGGGACGGCGGGAGGCCCGTGACAAAGTCCAGGCCGATGTGAGACCAGGGGCGATGAGGCACGGACAGAGGCTGGAGGAGGCCTTGGGTCTTGAGGTGGTCGGCCTTGCCCCTGGCGCAGGTGGTGCAGGCCTGGACGTACTCCCGGACGTTGGCTTCCATAGACGCCCACCAGAAGCGCTGCCGGACCACTGCCACGGTTCTTCGCAACCCCGGGTGGCAGGAGAGCTTTGAACCGTGAGAGAAGTCAAGGACTGCAGCCCTGGCCTCTGGTGAGACGTACATCCTGTTCTTTGGTCCAGTCCCCGGGTCCGGGTTCCGTGTCAGGACCTCCCGGATGGTCTTCTCCACGTCCCAGGTGAAGGTGGCCACGACAGTGGACTCGGGGATGATGGTTTCCGTTGGGTCTGACAGCTCGGTCCCGACAGGAAGCCAATGAAGAGATGCCAAAATGGGTGTAATGTGCTCAAACTTTCTGCTTCGTGTCAAAAGCCTGGTTGAAGCATTTTGAACCATTTGGAGAGCCCTAATGCTGGACTGCGGCAAACCAGAAAATAGCATTGCAGTAGTCCAGTCTAGAAGAGACAAACACATGAATCAGGCTCTCAGCATCAGCCATAGACAGGATGGGACGAATCTTTGCTATATTGCGCAGGTGGAAGAAAGCAGTTGTCATAATATCTCTAATGTGGAGGTCAAAGGACAACGTAGGATCAAAAATTACCCCAAGGTTCCTCACTTTGTCAGTGTGATATAAGACACATGAGCCTAGGCTAAGCGTTAGGTGGTCAAATTGATGCTGATGTCTCACTGGACCAAGAACCACTACAACAGTCTTATCAGAGTTTAAAAGTGGGAAGTTGCTTGACATCCAACTTTTCACTGATGCAAGGCAAGCTTCTAAGGATTTTATGTGGATAAGATTACTAGCAGTTTTCAGCATGTATAACTGAGTGTCATCAGTATAGCAGTGAAAGGTAATCCCAAACACCACAATATGTGCCAAAGGGGGGCTACATAAAGGGAGAAAAGCGGAGGGCTTTAGATGGACCCCTGTGGAACCCCAACTTTCATGTCACTAAGGTTAGAGGTAGTGTTATTGTACAAAACACAGTGAGAACGACTGGTCAGGTATGATGTCAACCATGCAACGAGTTACAACCTTATTTTTATCCATGAGTTGTCCTCTGAGCTGGGAAATAAATTTTGACCCGATCTAGCAGGCGGCGGAGAAATGGAAGCTTTGGGACCGTCTACAAAGATGCAAAAACGATGAGACAGCAGAAAATATTCAATAAATTCAGTTGTAGTGACACAAAATTTACTGCACACATCATTGGTCTTCTGCTGGTTATACTACAGCACTTAGTTTGGAAAAATGTGCAAAAATGTAATTTTAGTGAATTTTATTGCTCATTTTTTACTTATTTTAATGATAAAAATCACTGAAAGACCTATGCATACGAGTAAAACTAATTTCTTGTATAATATGTCAATTCATACAAAGATATGTAGCGTGTATTCTGTCTGTTAGAATGTGACTAAAAAAAGTTACATCTTTAAAAAAATACAAATATGAAATGTGCTTTTATGGTTGTGGTTTCTTTATTATAAATACAAATCAAAGTCTGTGACTGTCAGTAATGAGTCACAGGGTCACAGACATTATGTATGATTCCACAAACTGAGCGTGTGTTCATCTCATGCAGCCATTTAACTTCATGGTGGCAGCATGGCTGATGAAAGGAATACAACCGGTGTTTTTTCTCTCTCTCTCTCTCTCTCTCTCTCTCTCTCTTTTATCCTGAGGACGACAATGGAAAGACGTTTTTATGCTTTATTCTGCTATTCTCAGCAATGTGTTTCATGTATTTTATATACATGGACTTTTATTCCCAAAATAAAATACTTCAGTCAGACATGGAACAAAATCAGGTAACATAAATTTATTTACATTATATTGTCGTAACGTCATAAAAATTTTATATTACACTTGTTTGGAAGTGCATTTCTATCTTAGATCGACGAGAGTAACAACCAGCATGATGTGTTCCCAGTGAGCATTTTTACTTTGAAAAGACCAATAAATAAATAAAAAATTGATGCTCATCTTTGGAAAAGACATTCAAAAGTGAATGATTTTTCACAATCTATTTGTAGACGTTGAATAAACATTTGGGTTTCGACTGTTTTTAACCGTCATTTTCAAGTGTTATTAATTTTACACCTGCACAGTTGTTGTGTGGGCCGCTGAAGAGGAGGTACTGCTGGCCCACCACCACCAGATGGCGCCCTGCTTGGAGTGCGGGCTCCAAGCACGAGAGGGCGTCAGAGCCGCTGGGAGTGACAGCTGTCACTTATCAGCATCACTATAAAGGCCGGACTGCAACTCCACCTCCTCGCTGAGAAATCAGCTACCAATCGAGGTAACCTTCTCTGCGATTGATATTGTAACTAAACATTGTTCTGTGTGCAGCCGTGTTCCTGCGGGCTCTGTCTGAAGCTGGATTGGCGGATAGTGGAAGTGCGACGTTCTTCGCCTCTCACTCCATCCAGGGAAGAGACTAACAGGAGCTGCACGGGTGAAATTGTTTCTGAAGGTGGAGGTTCTCTCTCTCGGAGGAATTAATCAAGGGACGATTACTGGGTGTGTCTTCACACACCCACCATTAACTGTTTCTGTTTCTGCCAGCAGTACCTGGTCTGACAGCTGGAGACGGTGGCCACCTGGGACTCGGGACTTGGCGGCTCCGGTGTTCTTCAGAGGCCGTGTGGGATCCGGCTCTTCTTTGGACAGACGTCTTCTATCCTCGAGCCTGCCCACACGTCACTTTGTATACGATTGACTGTACTCCTCTATTGTTTTTGTCTGTATTCTGTTGTGCAATTCACAACATTAAATTGTTACTTTTTGGCTCATCCATTGTCCGTTCATTAACACCCCCTGTTGTGGGTCCGTGTCGCTACACCTTCCCAAGAGGATTTCTCGGCCAGCGTCATGGATCCCGAGGGGCGTCAACCATTGCCTGAACAGCCAATGGAAGAGCGAGGTGAACAGGCGTCAGCAGGAGGCGTGTTAGGTGAGCTGCAGCAAATTTTAACCGCTTTCACTGCTCGGTTGGACTTAGTCACTGAGCAGAATGTTATTCTCAGTCGGAGGATGGAGGCTCTCACCGCCCAGGTGGAAGCACGTGCTCAGGGCGCTGCTGCAGCACCTCCTCCTGCTGACCGGAGGCCTGAAACAGACATTCTGCTGGTCGTTCAACGACCCCCCCCCCCCCCATTTTTCGCAATGGGAGCAGAATTCATGGCTCCTAACTGTATATACTGGGTTTGTGAGGGAGTTCAGACAGGTGTTCGACCACCCTCATAGAGGTGAGACCGCTTCAAGCGTGCTGTTGTCGATAAGACAGGGGTGCTGGAGCGCAGCTAAGTATGCAGTCGACTTCCGCATCGCGGCAGCGTGAGCCGGCTGGAATGCTGTTGCGCTCCGCGCCGCCTTCGTAAACGGACTGTCTCTGGCCCTTAAGGAGCACCTGGTGGCGAAGGACGAGCCGCGGGATTTAGACGGGCTTATCGACCTGGTTATACGGTTAGACAACCGATTAACAGAACACAGACGGGAGCGAGACGAAGGGCGTGGTCAGGCACAAGCCGTCCCTCTTCCTCCCGGGTCCGAAAGGGAGCCGTCTTCCCCACGCTCCACAGCCAGGGTACTCCACGTGACGACAGCTCCCCCTGCTGCCGTTGTTAGGGAAACGAGCAGGACCAAAATGAGATCAGATCAGAGACAAAGGAGACTGTTCCGTGGGGAGTGTTTTCTCTGCAGCTCAACCGAGCACACGCAGAAAAACTGCCCCAAACGGTCAAAACAGCAGCACTCATCCTTAGAGACTGGGCTAAGGGTGGGTCATCCCCGAGTCCACTGTCGTGGCCACCTTCACCTGGGACGTGGAGAAGACCGTCCGGGAGGCCCTGACACGGAACCCGGACCCGGGGACTGGACCGAAGGACAAGACGTACGTCCCACCAGAGGCCAGGGCTGCAGTCCTTGACTTCTGTCACGGTTCCAAGCTCTCCTGCCACCCGGGGGTGCGAAGAACCGTGGCAGTGGTCCGGCAGCGCTTCTGGTGGGCGTCTCTGAAAGCCGACATCCGGGACTACGGCCAGGCCTGCACCACCTGCGCCAGGGGCAAAGCCGACCACCACAAGACCCAAGGCCTCCTCCAGCCTCTGCCCGTGCCTCATCGCCCCTGGTCTCACATCGGCCTGGACTTCGTCACGGGCCTCCCGCCGTCCCAGGGCATGACTGCCATCCTCACGATAGTGGACCGGTTCTCCAAGGCGGCCCACTTCGTGGCCCTCCCGAAGCTCCCGACAGCCCAGGAGACAGCAGACCTCCTGGTCCACCATGTCGTGCGTCTGCATGGGATTCCATCGGACATTGTCTCAGATCGTGGTTCTCATTTCTCCTCCCAGGTCTGGAGGAGTTTCTGCAGGGAACTGGGGGCCACCGTAAGTCTCTCGTCTGGGTACCACCTCCAGATGAACGGGCAGGCAGAGCGGACGAACCAGGAACTGGAGAAGGCCCTCCGCTGCGTGACCTCCGCGCACCCGACGGCCTGGAGCAACCATCTGGCCTGGATCGAGTATGCTCATAATAGCCAAGTTTCATCTGCCACCGGCCTCTCCCCATTTGAGGTATGTTTGGGGTACCAGCCCCCATTGTTTCCGCTATCGGGTGTGGTGTACCACCCGCTCTGCCCTACTCAAAGCCCGGACGAGGGCTAAGGCCCATGCAGACCACCGGCGTGCCCCGGCCCCTACGTATCAGCCCGGGCAGGTGGTTTGGCTATCTACAAAGGACATCCCCCTGCAAGTGGAATCCCAGAAACTGAAGGACAGATTCATTGGACCCTTCACCATCACCAAAGTCCTCAGCCCAGCCGCAGTGAAGCTGAAGCTACCAGCTTTACTACAGATCCATCCGGTTTTTCATGTGTCATGCCTCAAACCCTGCCATACCTCTCCGCTCTGTACCCCTGGACCGGCGCCGCCACCTGCCCGGATCATTGACAGGGAGCCGGCTTGGACTGTATGCCGGCTCCTGGATGTCCGTCGGAAGGGCCGGAGGTTCCAGTACTTAGTGGACTGGGAGGGGTACGGACCCGAAGAATGCTCCTGGGTGAAGAGGAGCTTCATCTTGGACCCGGCCCTCCTGGCCGACTTCTACACCCGGCACCCGGACAAGCCTGGTGCCCGTTGAGGGGGGGGGGGGGGGGGGTCCTGTTGTGTGGGCCGCTGAAGAGGAGGTACTGCTGGCCCACCACCACTAGATGGCGCCCTGATTGGAGTGCGGGCTCCAAGCACGAGAGGGTGCCAGAGCCGCTGGGAGTGACAGCTGTCACTTATCAGCACCAGCTGTCACTCATCACCATCACTATAAAGGCCGGACTGCAACTCCACCTCCTCGCTGAGAAATCAGCTACCAATCGAGGTAACCTTCTCTGCGATTGATATTGTAACTAAACATTGTTCTGTGTGCAGCCGTGTTCCTGCGGGCTCTGTCTGAAGCTGGATTGGCGGATAGTGGAAGTGCGACGTTCTTCGCCTCTCACTCCATCCAGGGAAGAGACTAACAGGAGCTGCACGGGTGAAATTGTTTCTGGAGGTGGAGGTTCTCCCTCTCGGAGGAATTAATCAAGGGACGATTACTGGGTGTGTCTTCACACACCCACCATTAACTGTTTCTGTTTCTGCCAGCAGTACCTGGTCTGACAGCTGGAGACGGTGGCCACCTGGGACTTGGGACTTGGCGGCTCCAATGTTCTTCAGATCCGCTGGCGGTGGAGGCCGTGTGGGATCCGGCTCTTCTTTGGACAGACGTCTTCTATCCTCGAGCCTGCCCACACGTCACTTTGTATACGATTGACTGTACTCCTCTATTGTTTTTGTCTGTATTCTGTTGTGCAATTCACAACATTAAATTGTTACCCTGTTGTGGGTCCGTGTCACTACACCTTCCCAACAACAGTGAGTAAATTATAGCAAATCATAATTTTGGAGCATAACAAGCAAGGATAGTTTGTGTTGCTAGTTTTAGAAAAAATATTATGGTCACTATTTAAGACTTCAAACAGGGAGCATTTTAACATTGAATAAATGTTTAAAAAATGGATATGGTAAAAATACATTGAAAACAGGTTTGAAAGTAAAAGTTTATTCAACGTCTATTTATAGACGTTGAATAAACAGCCAAAAGCTCTTTGAGCACATGTATCAGATTGTAAAAAGTGCTGCAGAAATGCAGACTATTAACGTTGTGTTTTTGCGAACAACATTATGAAATATTAATGTAGTTGGTTTATATATTTTTAATGAGTTGTAATGTCACTACAGATGTGTTCATGTCATATTTGATGATTTTTGGCATCTTGTTTGAGTGCCGTTTAACTACAACCCCTGGCAATAATTATGGAATCACCGCCCTCGGAGGATGTTCATTCAGTTGTTTAATTTTGTAGAAAAAAAGCAGATCACAGACATGACACAAAACTAAAGTCATTTCAAATGGCAACTTTCTGGCTTTAAGAAACACTATAAGAAATCAGGAAAAAAAATTGTGGCAGTCAGTAACTGTTACTTTTTTAGACTAAGCAGAAGGAAAAAAATATGGACTCACTCAATTCTGACGAATAAATTATGGAATCACCCTGTAAATTTTCATCCCCAAAACTAACACCTGCATCAGATCAGATCTGATCGTTAGTCTGCATCTAAAAAAGAGTGATCACACCTTGGAGAGCTGTTGCACCAAGTGGACTGACATGAATCATGGCTCTAACACAAGAGATGTCAATTGAAACAAAGGAGAGGATTATCAAACTCTTAAAAGAGGGTAAATCATCACGCAATGTTGCAAAAGATGTTGGTTGTTCACAGTCAGCTGTGTCTAAACTCTGGACCAAATACAAACAACATGGGAAGGTTGTTAAAGGCAAACATACTGGTAGACCAAGGAAGACATCAAAGCGTCAAGACAGAAAACTTAAAGCAATATGTCTCAAAAATCGAAAATGCACAACAAAACAAATGAGGAACGAATGGGAGGAAACTGGAGTCAATGTCTGTAAGTAAGTAAGTAAATAAGTAAGTAAGCTTTATTTATAAAGCGCCTTTCACAGACCAGGGTCACAAAGCGCTGCACATGGCATGTGACCGAACTGTAAGAAACCGCCTAAAGGAAATGGGATTTACATACAGAACAGCTAAACGAAAGCCATCATTAACACCTAAACAGAAAAAACAAGGTTACAATGGGCTAAGGAAAAGCAATCGTGGACTGTGGATGACTGGATGAAAGTCATATTCAGTGATGAATCTCGAATCTGCATTGGGCAAGGTGATGATGCTGGAACTTTTGTTTGGTGCCGTCCCAATGAGATTTATGAAGATGACTGCCTGAAGAGAACATGTAAATTTCCACAGTCATTGATGATATGGGGCTGCATGTCAAGTAAAGTGTTTTGAAACACAAGGTTCGGTCAGATCGGCACACAGAAATGATCACACAGACTGCATTTTGCTAGAATAAAAAGGCGTATATTTATTCCCCACAAAAGCAGTTACATCAAACACAAGTGGTTGCAGCGCATGAAATATCTCTTCTTCTCTTACCGTGACGCCTTTAAGGTGGAGAGCCAACACCTTCGGTAAAGTGCGCTTGTCAACCGGCTGGGCGTTAACCTGCAGCAGACTCTATCGGAGCATGGCTCTGCCTCCTCTTTTCTAGTGTGTGCGCAAAGGGAGGGTGAGTGGCCATTTCAAACTCCCTGGCGCATATAATTTCTTTAATCAACAGGCATCAAAAAGGTATTTCCTCTTGCAAAAACATCTCTTCAGCGCAGTCGTCAATAGCAACACAATAGCAACAAAAACAAAGTTGTGAATAATAACAAGTACCTCCAGCTCTTCACTCCCAGTTCAGACTGACCCCAGCATGCTAAAACAAAGTTGAATAATCAGTGTAACAAGTACATCCAGCTCTTCACTCCCAGTTCAGACTGACCCCAGCATGCTAAAACAAAGTTGAATAACAAGTACATTCTCAGGGTTACTTTAAGACAGGTGCAAAACAGCACAATAACATTTTTATTATACATAAAGGCACTGGGGAGATGGCTGTCATTACATCATCAATAAATGCACAAGTTTACGTTGATATTTTGGACACTTTTCTTATCCTATCAATTGAAAGGATGTTTGGGGATGATGAAATCATTTTTCAAGATGATAATGCATCTTGCCATAGAGCAAAAACTGTGAAAACATTCCTTGCAAAAAGACACATAGGGTCAATGTCATGGCCTGCAAATAGTCCAGATCTTAATCCAATTGAAAATCTTTAGAAGTTGAAGAAAATTTTCCATGACAAGGCTCCAACCTGCAAAGCTGATCTGGCAACAGCAATCAGAGAAAGTTGGAGCCAGACTGATGAAGAGTACTGTTTGTCACTCATTAAGTCCATGCCTCAGAGACTGCAAGCTGTTATAAAAGCCAGAGTTGGTGCAACAAAATACTAGTGATGTGTTGGAGCGTTCTTTTGTTTTTCATGATTCCATAATTTATTCCTCAGAATTGAGTGAGTTCATATTTTTTTCCCTCTGCCTGGTCTAAAAAAGTAACCGTTACTGACTGCCACAATTTTTTTTCCTGATTTCTTATAGTGTTTCTTAAAGCCAGAAAGTTGCCATTTGAAATGACTTTAGTTTTGTGTCATGTTTGTGATCTGCTTTTTTCCTACAAAATTAAACAACTGAATGAACATCGTCCGAGGCCGGTGATTCCATACTTTTTGCCAGGGGTTGTAATAATCCATTCATCTATCCATTTTCAATACCCGCTTACTCTAATTAAGGGTGACGGGGGGCTGGAGCCTATCCCAGCAGTCATGGGGCGTGAGGCGGGTTACACCCTGGACAGGACGCCAGGGGCCACATACTATCGAAAAACAAACACATTCACGCATACAGAGGGTCAATTTAAAGTTTTCAATTCACCTAACCTGCATGTCTTTGGATGTGGGAGGAAGCCGGAGCACCCGGAGAGAACCCTCGCAAACACGGGGCGAACATCCAAACTCCACACAGAAAGACCAGAGATGGGAATCGATCCAATGACCTTCTTACTGTGAGGCAACAGTGCAAACCTCCTTGTTTTCATCAAAACTGTATTAGCAGTATTCTGCACCCTCTGTAGACATCTATGCTATTTTGTGGCAATCCATAAAATAAAGCATTACAATAGTCAGTTGTGGAAGAAACGAAGTGAATTAAAATTTATGAAATTTAAAACAAATCCTGATGTACATTTCCACTTTATCAATTCCATCAGTGCAATAACTTACTGTCATCAGGTCAAACTCACCACTCTGCTACTTTATTTTAATGAGTCTTGTTTTAACATTTCTTGTTAATTTGTTTCTTTACAGACATACAGCTGTTGTCGGTGATTAAAGAAGAAACTCTCCCTGAACACCAGGAATGGAATCTGTGTGTTGACCAGGAGGACATTAAAGAAGAAGAGAAGCTGTGGATAAGTCAGCAGGGAGAGCAGATTCAGCAGCTGGAGGAGGCAGATCTCACCAAGTTTGGTTTCACTGCCGTCCCTGTGAAGAGTGAAAATGATGATGAAAAACCAGAGTCATCACAGCTTCATCAAAGCCGAAGTGGTGAGAGCACAGAGGCTGAGCCTGTAGCCAGCAGCTCATCTGTACACAGAACACTGACAGCAGAAGCTGATGGAGAGGACGATGGAGGACCACAACCAGCCAGCAATTCAGGTCCAAACAGTCATTTACAACCAGACACCAGTGGCAGGAGTTCAGACAGTTCTGGAAGTGAAACTGATGACAGTTATGACTGGAAACAGACCAGAGAACTTGAGCCAAGTTTTAACTGTCGAAAATATACCAATAATATTCATTCAGGCAACACTGATGAGAAACAACTTAAAAGCTGTAAATATGGAAAAGCATCTGGTCACATGAACAACTCAGAGCAGCAAAAGGAGAGGCAAGCAAGCAGAAAACCATTTAGCTGTTCTGATCAGAGTAAAAGACAGAAACAGAAGGGCACACAGAAAAAACATATTAGAATTCAGACAGGAGAAAAACCATTTGTCTGTTCTGAATGTGGTCGTAGATTTGGGCAAAAGAGCCACCTGAACAGACACATGATAATTCATTCAGGACAAAAAGCATTTGTCTGTTCTGAGTGTGGTCAGAGATTTGGATTAAAGAGCAACCTGAACACACACATGATAATTCATTCAGGGCAAAAAGCATTTGTCTGCTCTGAGTGTGGTCAAAGATTTGGACGAAAGAGCTACTTGAACAAACACATGATAATTCATTCAGGACAAAAAGCATTTGTCTGTTCTCAGTGTGGTCAAAGATTTGGACTAAAGAGCAACCTCAACGCACACATGATAATTCACACAGGAGAAAAAGCATTTGTCTGTTCTGAATGTGGTCAAAGATTTGGACGAAAGAGCCACCTGAACAGACACATGATAATTCATACAGGGCAAAAAGCATTTGTCTGTTCTGAATGTGGTAAAAGATTTGGACGAAAGAGCTACGTGAACAGACACATGATAATTCATACACGACACACAAACGAAATACCAAGACCTTAAAAATGACCTACAAACAACATTATCATGGAAAAAAAAAATTAATACAGGTATTAAAGTTCTCCGTCGCTACGACTGAATTCCTTCAATTGGGCTCAGAGCTAGTTCTGGCCATTTTGGTGCTCTCTGCCTCGGATTTGCTGTGGTGACCCCATGTGCAAACAAGAGAACAGCCAAAGGGACTTACTTTTTTAGGTGAGATTAAAAAATGTTTGCCCATTTTGCAACATATGCACATCCATGTTTGTAAGAAGTTCATTAAAATGTAGCCTGCATTTCAGAACAAATGCTGTTGCCGGACTGTCTGCAGATCACCTAAACAAATTCATACCTATTATAATATTACACCATACATACCCTTTACATTACCTCAAAAAAGAAATCTAACCATATTGAGTTTTCAGAACACTTTTAAAAATCATGCTGTTGCATTACTGTTTTAGCTTTTCCCCAGTAGCCAAAAAAGCAAACAGCACTGGTCGTGGTACTTTCACATTCGTGGAATGGGGTTCAACTCCCTAAGTGTCCTTGGTAAAAGCCAAAATATTAGTGTGATTTCATTTGTATTTGATGGTGATTCAGTTCCTCACAATCACAATGTGATTTGGTGTGATACGATTAAGGATGGGTATTGATAAGAGCTTATGCATGCAATGGACTTAGACACCACTACGTTTTTGGTGTTGTTAGATCTCAGTGCTGCGTTTGATACCGTGGATCATCATATTTTGCTCAATAGGTTGGAGAATCTTTTTGGGATTATTGGAAGTGCCCTTGCCTGGTTGATGTCATGTCTAGGGCTGAAACGATTACTCGAATAACGCAAATAATTCGATTACAAAAAATGATCGAGGCAAATTCTGTGCCTTGAAGCTTCATTTAAACATTGTAGTACATATGCCAGGCCTGTGTGTGATGCTGTAATGTCCCCAGAAAAACAACAGAAGAAGACTAGAGCATGTGCTCAGGTCGTGTAACAGCTAATAATTTAGCCCTTAAAGCTACCGCTTTCCAATGCGACACAGAGTAAAATAAAGCCTTTTAAGAGAAAGAGGGTCCACACTGATAATCTGAAATAGACTTACTGCACATTTAAAGTGAAGCAGTGTGTTTGTCTATTATTAAAAACACACGGTCTGCTCGACATGGTGAGTGACTATTGACCTGACGGCCGGGTACCCACAGTCAAAGCCGGCTGCTGTTCAGACTTGCACTAAGTGTTTCCATTTTTTTGGGCAGCACACAATGCTTCACGAACACGGTAACATAAAAAAAAAAAAGTAACTGCGAGGCTTGCATGTTCAACCTCCTGCTGAAATGCATCTGCTGAATTGCAAAGAAACAGGGATTTTAAAAAAAATTACAAAAATAATCGATAGCTGCAGCCCTAGTCATATCTGTCCAGTCGTTCTTAATGTATTTTGTATAATAACACTACCTCTAAACTTAGTGATGTGAGATTTGGGATTCCACAGGGATCCGTTTTAGGCCCCCTGTTTTTCTCCCAGTATGTAGGACCCCTTGGGCGTATACTGCGGAGTTTTGGGATTGCTTTTTATTGTTACACTGATGATACTCAGTTGTACATGCAGATAACTGCAGGAAATCTCACTCCCATAAAATCCCTGGAGGACTGTCTTCTATCAGTGAGAAGTTGGATGTCTGGTAACTTCCTACTATTAAAGTTTGATAAGACTGAAATGATGGTTCTTGGTCCAGCGAGACATCAGCATCAGTTTGAATTTGGCGCTCGGCCTGGGTTCATGTGTCATACATCATACAGTCAAAATGAGGAACCTTGGGGTCATTTTTGATCCAACGCTGTCTTTTGACCACATCAGGTATGTTACTAGGACTGCTTTTTTCCATCTGCGAAATATAGCAAGGATCCGCCCCATCCTGTCTGTGGCTGATGCTGAGACCCTGATTCATGCTTTTGTTTCTTCTAGACTATTGTAATGTTCTATTTTCAGGGTTACTGCAGTCCAGCATTAGGTGTCTTCAGCTCATTCAGAACGCTGCCACCAGACATTTGACACATAGGAGAAGGTCTGAACATATCACACCCATTTTTGGCATCCTTGCACTGACTCCCTGTC